>NC_044920.1:27270801-27417074 GCF_003576645.1 Ipomoea triloba | reverse complement strand
TTTTTTTTTTTTTTTTTTTTTTTTTATTTTATTTTATTTTTATTTTTATTTTTATTTTACACATACATGGCAGTTTTTGAAGTGTCGTTTAAGTGAGTGACGTGGTAAATAAATACTTTCTACGGCAGACCTTCGTTTCCATGGTTAGGAGACGAAGCCGTCTGGAGCCGATTCGTATCCGGACAGTTGTTATTATTTTATTTTGTATTTTTAATTTTAATTTTAATTTTAATTTTAATTTTAATTTTACTTTTAATTAATTATTTATTTAAAATTATTTTAAAATCGATAACTGCCACGTCATCATACGTTCAGGTAAACAAGTCATTTTGGGTTAAATTGCATGAGTTTACGTTTTTCAAAGACCCAATTGTTTTTTTCCTTTTTTTAGTTCACTGGCCTAATTGTAGTTTTGTGTAATAGTTAAGTGGCCTATTTGACCCATGTTCTTTTAATAGTTTGTGATGGTATGATACAAGCCACCCCTTGCATTTTGGCTTAGCGAGTTTCATTTGTTTTCTTCTCACCTCTATAACTTATCCAAGTCAAACATATCCATCAAAAGGACAGTTTTGTATCTTTGCACATTGGTGCATTTATTTTTGGGGTACAGTCGTAGTATGCTAGATTCCTACGAGATGACTTCACCCTCTTATTTTTCGCTCATAAATATAGGATAACTTAGACTCTATCTTTTAGCTTTTAAAATTTTTATCTTTTACATCCTTACAATTCTTATGCCTTTTCAAAGGTGAATGAGTATTCACAAATGTTCACCAATAAAGAAAACTCCCTTCTTACCTTGTATCATACCAAAAAATTGAATTTCGAATCATACCATCTTACAAACCACAAGTCATTATTGTGCATATTTCCCATAAAAGGTACAAACCAAGGTCCATAGATCAAATTTTTAATTGCACACTAGCAAGCAATAAATATGTAATGAGGGCTTTAGGTGCAAGTGTGCAAATGTGGCTCTAAACAAGTTTCACAATGAGTATAAGAGGTTTATTTCCAATAAATTTGGTGCAAGAAATTTTGTCAATAACCAGTCCAAGATCATAGTCAAATTAATGATGAAAACAATAAAACATTGTATTACACATGTATGCAACTACTTCATCGAATCAATAGAAAATGTGATCTCATGAAATTAGTGCTCACAACAAGGTGTATACATCTCTTTCCACACTTTAGAATGAAATATCATCTTTGTGGTCAAGCGGCATAGCTGTGACCCTCCCAAGTGAAAGGTTATAGGTTTGATCCCTAGTGGGGGCGTTGGCTCTATGAACAGATACTACATGCACTTATACTCACACTATTAGCAATTACAACTTGTCTAGGCTGAACCACAATGACAAGGCTAGTGGACACACCCGATTGACAAACTCGCGTGATCTCATGACCAACTGAATAATAGTCCGATTGACAAACTCGCGTGATCTTCATGACTAACTGAATAATAGTCGTGCCAGAGGGCAACAAGGCCCTCGCGTGATCTTTATGACCAACTGATCAACTGAATAATAACAAGGTCCCAGAGCACCAATTTCTTATTTGTGCACATGTGAACACTGCATATGATTTCGATGGGAAGGCAACCATTTTTATTTTCACATAGATAGTTATAGCAGTCGATTGTTATAAAATATATTTATGTCTTCAACTAGTCATTTAAATACTATTAGTTAAATTTAACAACTAATTTTATTAAATATTTCTTTACAAACCGTTAATACTAGCAGCTTATCAAATCATTTAATAGCTAATTGCTAAACAAGACCAATATAACCCAAGAAGGACACTATTGATTAAAATCTTATATCATTTGATGCAAAATTAAATAAAAGACTTAACGCCCTAAATATTTTAAATTAAACATATGGCATAATAATAATAAAAAAACAATATATAAGTTGTTTTTTTCTCAAAAAAAGAATACAAAAAAAAAAAAAAATTCAAATTTGAAGATTTGAGTGCATCTTTCCGTCAATCACGTACCTCTCTCAGTCTTCACTACATGTGACGAAACCCCAGTGTTACCCAGCGCAAGTTAGCACCTGCATATTTTTCTTATGCGCGTCGAATCTTATAATACGCCTCCGATCAGCCCACCTCTCTTGCCTTTAGCAGACGACCAGTCCGTCAGAAGAGTACGACGTCGTACCAGCCTGCCTTGACGTATACTCTCGCCTTCTTCATTCGTTTCGCCGATCCGGTACTTCGATCTCTCATTTCCACCTAAAAATTCAAGGTTTATCTGCTGCCGAATCACCATTTTTCCCGAGAGAATCATCTCACAGAAAATCCTGATTACAGAGATTTATCAAGTTGCCTTCTATTCTGTCTACTGTTTTCGTTGCAATTCTATTGATTTAGTGTGTTGAGGGGTTTCTCAGTGTTGGAAACTTGCTAGGGTTTCATTTTTTAAAAATTTTAAATATTTTTTTGCTGAAATTGTTACTTTACTTGTATGTGCATGTGCATTTCAGAGGGAGGAAGTTGTGATTGAGACTTGAGAGGAATCTAGTATTAGGTTTAGGGTTTTGTGAAGAGGATGGTGGTGTGACAATGGCGAGGCTATTGGGTTTGACGCGAGGAGAGACAGCTGAGCCTCGGGAGATTACTCGGACGATTCCTACTAGTGAGAGCATCGGGGAGAGCGGGTGGCTCATCCGCTTCTTTGATTCCGCATTCTTCTGTGAGTGGATCGCTGTGAGCTACCTCTACAAGCATGACCACGCCGGTGTTCGGGATTATCTCTGCAACAGGATGTACACGCTGCCGCTCTCAGGCATTGAGAGCTACATGTTCCAGATTTGCTACATGATGGTGCATAAGCCCAGCCCCTCACTGGACAAGTTTGTGATCGACATGTGCACCAAGTCGCTTAAGATTGCGCTGAAAGTGCACTGGTTCTTGATGGCGGAGTTGGAGGACATAGATGATAATGAGGGGATCAGTAGGATTCAGGAAAAGTGCCAGATTGCTGCTACTTTGATGGGGGAGTGGCCACCCTTGATAAAGCCTCAAAATTCCACGTCAAGCCCCATGGGGAAGAACCAGATGCTTAATAAATTACTGTCTTCCAAGCAGAGGCTGTTATCATTGACTTCTTCTCCGCCAGCAGTACAGCGATCGATGTCATTTTCACCCAATTCAGTAAGCCTTTCACAGCAGGATGACAATGGTGGAAGTAAAATATCAACTCCAGAGGAGAACAAGATATTCAAGAAGCTGATCCCAGGTCCGAAAGTACGAGATGCATTGCTCTTTAGGAAATCAGCAGAAAAGGAAGATGACAGCGCAGATAAGGATAGTTTTTTCAAGAGGCTTTTGAGGGATAGTAGGGATGAGGACAGTAGGAAAGCATCAGTAGATAGAGATGATGAGGAATCTGAGAAGGACAGTTTTTTTAAGAGGCTACTAAGAGATAGTCGGGATGAGGATGGTAAGAAATTGACAGGCAAAGATGAAGATGATTCAGAGAAGGATGGTTTTTTTAAGAGACTTTTGAGTAGCAGTAGAGATGAAGATGCTAGAAAATCTGTGGAGAAGGATGAAGAGGAGTCTGAAAAGGATGGCTTCTTTCGGAGGCTTTTGAGTAGTAGTAAGGATGATGAGGAGGAGGTTACCACAAGCTCTGATGGATTCTTTAAACGTATATTTCGTGATAGCAAAAATGATGTGGATGACAAAGCAAGTTCAAAATCTGTTGAAGATGATGAAAATGAAGGGTTTTTCCGGAAAATTTTTAAGGAGAGATCTGAGGACAAGAAGGATGGAAGTGAGAAAAATGAATATGTGGAAAAAGCAAAGAAGTTTTCTGAAGATGATGATAAAGATGGTTTCTTCAAAAAGTTTTTTAAGGAGAAATTTGAGGACAAGAAAGAGGGGACTGACAAGATTTATGAGGATGGAAGGGACGACCATGTGAATGGTGAGGAGGAAGAGCCTTCTGATTTTTCATTGTTCCGACGTTTGTTTCGCGTGCATCCTGAGGATTCCAAAGTTTCAACAGCTAATGAAAACAATATCAGTGGAAATTTGCATGAGAGCAGTCCTGGAACTGAGAATTTTTTTCGTAAGCTGTTTAAAGATCGTGACCGATCAGTAGAAGACTCGGAGCTTTTTGGATCAAAAAGGAACAAAGAGGTAGGTAAAATTTTCTATCTTGAAAAATTCCATATGCAGTTTCTACTGTTCCTTTGTGTTCATAGATGAAATACTTTGTTCAAAGAATAAGAAATAACGAAATAAAAATAATTAAAATCAGGGTGGCCGGTGGGATAATGTCCTTTGTTGTGCATTGTTAAAGGTTTTAGGGTTTAGGCTTTATCTAAGGTGGGGATGATTGAGAAAGGAAATGAAATTTTAAAATCAAGAGAAGCAGTAAGTATGTAACATGGGTTTGTTCTCATTAATCACGTGCATTGGTATTGTTCATCTATGGTGTGTATTTTTATTATTATTACCTTGATAATTAGATCTTTGATTAGCAACAGTAAGTTGTTTGATGAAGAATGTGTCATTTAGTTCTATACTTCAGGAAGGACATTTTGGTAAATCTTCTATTTCCTATTATGGCTATGTTTGGCAAACCTAGCTGAAAAGGTAGCTGAAAGCTGAAAAGCTATAAGCTAGAAGCTGAAAAGCTATAAGCTAGAAGCTGAAAATTGAAGAGCTGTTAAGCTAGTTGATATGCTTAAAAGTGTTTGGTAAAATTAGCTTTTTGATAAGCTGATAAATGTAAAAAGATTAGCTTTTTGATAAGCTGATAAATGTAAAAAGACAAGGACATCTTCATAAAATTTAAATAGGTTTGTTGACATATTAAAATTTAACATTTGAAATGAAACTATTAGCATAATCATGATCTAGCATCCCAAATATCCTTGTCTATCTGGATATCCTTTATCCACTAAATAATATCTTCCTAAAAAATATAACACTAGCTTTTATAAGGAATTAAATTATATGATTTTTATTTGAGTTAAAGTAATAGGAATATGATACATTGTGGAAGAGGATGAATAAAAATATAGGAGAAAAGAAAAGGCCAAAAGGGTTTTAATTGGGAGGGTAAAGGATGTCATTTATTTAAAATAATAAGGATAAAGATGGAAAAAAAGTTAGGAAGCTACTAGCTTATTTTAGGAACATTACCAAACAGAGCTTATAGCTTATTAGTAGCTTAAAATAAGTTATAAATTGCTAAATAAGCTCTGCCAAACAGAGCCTATATGTTTACACATGAGCTATTGGTCGATAAATAGTAAAATGGTAACTTATCATATCATTGTGACTCCTTTTCCATTTGGCAGAAACGTCCTGGCTCACCAAAGCAGCATGATAAGCCAACTTCTAAACCTCCACTTCCAAATAATGGTGTGTCACAAATCAGGAAAGGGGCATACCATGAATCCCTTGAATTTGTGCAATCATTATGTGATACTTCTTATGGTTTGGTAGATGTTTTTCCCATTGAAGATCGTAAAAGTGCTCTATGTGAGGTAGTTCCACCTGCTTTGTTGAAATTTCCTTTAGTATGCAACTATGTATTTTCATGAACAGTATCACTTACCAAACTTGTTGCCTTTGTAATTCTAGTCACTTGGTGAGATCAATGCACATGTAGCTACTGCTCAAAATAGTGGAGGTATTAATTCTTCTGATTGGTCTAAAATCTTTGATTTATTTATCAAATAGCTCCAAAGTATTTGTCTTTCTTATTCAGGATATACTGCTGCTTTAATTATGTTATCTCTTAGTTTCTTAAACTTCTATATGTTGTTTAAATTTGAATGGGGGAAAATGGATCAAAATTTAAGTGGACTATTTTCCTCGAGTTGTATTTCTTTTTTACTTTTCCCCCCCTACACTATAGGGGTTTTTATTTACTCTGTATTTATTATTTATTTTATTTATGATTTATGATGAATGGTTTGGACGTTTGGTGTGTGGTAGTCATGACCTTATCCATTGACTGTTGCGGGGTTCAGAATGTAAAATAGCCTATCTGAACACTGAAAACAATGTTGTGTATCAAAGACACTGCATAATTTGGGTGCCTTGTGCAAGGGTCTGTTCTTTAGATTATTATTATTATTATTATTATTATTATTATTATTATTATTATTATCATCATCATCATCATCATCATGTTGAAATTGAACTTACCTAGTTATATTCTGTGGCACCTGAGAAGTCATCTGGAATTTGCTTGTTACTGAATTTTTCTCATTGTTTTATGGTTTCCTTGTTTTCTACTGTCATTTATATACTTACCATTTGCAACTTTCTGTTTTATTCTCTCATTCTAGTTTTCTTTGATTATGTCGCAGGCGTGTGTTTCCCAATGGGAAAGGGAATGTATCGTGTTGTTCATATACCTGAAGATGAAGCTGTTCTCCTGAATTCTAGGGAAAAAGCTCCCTATTTGATCTGTGTTGAAGTATTGAAGTGTGAAACACCTAGGTAAGCAGTTGAAACACCATTAACCATTTGAAGGAAGCATGGACATTGATATTTTAATTATGTTAATAGGTTCCATTTGCGTGCATTCCAATTTTGACCTATATTTTCTTTATTTTTGTTGTGTAACAAGCAGTTTGAAAGATGCTCCAAACATGCAAAAGCTTTCAAAGGGAGGGATCCCCCTGGCAAATGGAGATGTTTTCTTACAAAAGCCACCTCCTTGGGCTTGTCCTGTGTGGAATGGACAGGATATGTATCACAGTGGTTATGATAGTAGGATGTCAAGATCTACTTCCCAAGCAATTGACCAAGCAATGACTCAGTTCAGGGAGGCTAAAGTAAAATTTGTTCGCGTTAATCTTTCTTTGGAGATGCAATCAGACTGTATGACTGATTTTTATAAGCAAAACAAAGAGATTGGACCATATGCCTCAAAGTCAATGGATGACTGTGGTTTGGAATGGGTGAGGGTCACTTTGACATCAGAGCCTGGAGTTAGTATGGATGATATAGTGGATCAGGAACCACCCCGTCGGAAGGAGCATCGCCGTGTTCCAAGTACTGTAGCTATTGAGGAAGTTAAGGTAACCTTCTGACCTGCTTTTCTTGCATTTGTCTGGACTTCTCCCCTCCCTCTCTAATATATATATATATATATAAAGAAAAAATCAGTCATGTATTTACATGTGCTTTATTCTATTCAATGTTGATAATGAAGCTCTTCCTTAAACTAATTTGTTAGGTCTTATTATAGAACTGTGTTTGGTGAATTGGTGTGCATTTGGCACTGCATAAGTATTTGGCTTCTTTTAACTAGAATTTACATTTGTATATATAAATTCATAATGTGTATTTGAATTGTGCCTTAAACAAGTCATAATTGCTTTTTCACATCTTCATTGTTGGTTTTCATAACTTGATTTCTCTTGGAGTTTTTACAATCCTGCTAGTTGTAACTTGTAAATAGTTGAGCCTATATGTAATGATTGTTGTAAACTTGTAATACTCAAGTGAGATTATAACTGCAAGTGTTAGGGTCCTCTTGCTTACTAGTAATTCTATTTCATGACTACTGGTTACTGCGTTAGGAGGTGAAGACTGTTGTGCATGAATTGCATTTTCTGTGAGGGCCTCCTAGTATTTCTGTATAACTCTATATTTGTAATACGGAGTAGAAGATATTATGGGACTGATTTCTTGGTAGAAGTTGATGCCTAACTGCATGTGAGATCAAGTAGTGAGTGAACTATGCTTTTGTTATTATGTTATGCCATTAGGGGCCCATTGGCTTTCTGAAATGGGAAATGTTGATAACAAGCTAGAATAGTAGAAGCTTTTTCTCTGAGTGCAATATCTTTGATTTTTTGGTATTCAAATGCTATGTTCTGCTTTTATTGGTAGACAATTTCCCTTGTGTTTTAATGAGCTTACTCTTGGGCGTAGTTGCTGCTTTATATATAAAATTAAGCCTGAGATATTTATTTTTCTGCTCCTTATTTATTAAACTCTTTTTCAATCTTTTTTATTTTTATTTTTTATACTTTAGATATTTCTCTCTGAAGGATATGTAGCCTTTTAGTGCTCACAAATTTGAACATATGTAACTTGCTTCCATGTGATGAACTTTGAGCATATTTTCTATTACAGGCAGCTGCATTAAAAGGAGAAGCACCTCCTGGACTCCCTCTGAAAGGAGCTGGTCAGGATTCTGATGCACAGCCAAAGGTAAAGACTTGCTGAGTATTTGTCTTTTATAAAGGTGAATAGAATAGATTCAAGTTTTGTATGTAATGAGGTGACCTAAAAACAGGTTCCTAATGGTGGTCTTCCCAACGCATGTGATGCACTATCTGGTGAACTTTGGGAGGTAAAGAAGGAGAGAATACGTAAAGCCTCTGTATATGGGAAACTACCTGGCTGGGACTTGCGATCTGTAAGTTTAAAATGTTATAAGCTCATATGTTTTGTTTACCCTGGGATGCTGGTGTGTGTGTGTGTGAATTTTGAAAGTATTAATTTACTAAAAACAAGGGTTCTGCCTTTCTCTTGGAGTCAATATAGCTTCATACCATCACCTCTTCTCCACCCTCTGCCAAAAGGTTTTAAAACAAATGGTGGAAGAATAAAATTGCTAAGAAAGTCCAACCTTACAATTGTTGCTCACTTGTTCTAATTATTTTCAGACCTATTGACAAAATGATGTACCATAAAGTAGTCTGTTTGCTTTATTACTTTCATTGGTTAAAGATTCTGTTTTGGATGGAGGAAACAATTAGGCTTTATGTTGACTCAATAGGTTAGTAAAAACTGTATACTGCATGCTTGGAAACTTATATAGAAACGCAACTAGTAATGTGGTGGCAAAATGTATTGTTTATACAATATGACCTAGATTTGACCATCGACTATTTTTCTTTAAGTTTTGGTGTCTTGGTTTTTCGGCCTTGCCACGTCTTTAATATGATAATTGTTAATGTGGTGCTGTCTAATCGGTGGGCAGTGTAACATATTTACCGGAACGACTAAGTGTTTCATGCATCAGATATAGAACCTTAGACATCTACTTTGTTTTTTCTTAGTTTTTGTCACCTCTTGGGCTAGGTTTTAAGGCTTTGCAGCACTTTGATACAATTATGGTTAATGCAGTGCTGTCTTATTTATGGGTAGCCTCCTATGTATTTACCTGAATTGCATAGTGTTTAACGCACCAGATATAGGGAGTCTTTCTAGGTGCCAGGTCTCAAACTTCGTTATGCATCTGATTTAGTGCTTCAGAGAATGTGGACATAATTGTGGTAGTGAGGGAATAGTGGGATACAATGATTTTTCTAAGAGCCATAAGCTTCCAAGAGACATTAATAGGGAATTGAAGTCTTACAGAAAATGAAGTTCTCTAAGTTGGGGAAGTACTAGATACACTTTGTAGAAGATGGCTCAGATACTTTGTTACAAGCAATAGTACCTCTGGCAGGATTCTTTGGGGGACAATAGATGGAGGATGGTGGTGCCAATTCTGATACGAGATACAAGAGAGCTAGAAGTTTGCATTTAATCAGCAATACCTGGTATTAGAAAGAATTTATTGTTATCATTCTTGGTTTATTATAATAATAGTTCGTAGTTTATTATAGAAATCTTGTGCTCCCTGATTTCTGAAGGAAATTCATGAGAACATAAGACATTCAGAACCCACTTGTCCATTGTGAAGGACTTAAGGAGATGGAACATAGTTCTAATGACAGGTCTTCTGGATTTATGGTGGACTACTTAAGCTTTGTGCTTTTAGATTTTGACAACTTTCACCGTTTTCCTTGGATTTTTCCCTTTTTCTTTTTGGGTTTTGGGGTGGTGGGTAGTTAGCCATTTTCTCCTTTTCTTCTGAAGAGGTTTGGTCTTATGCCCCTGTTCATACTTTTTTCGGGGAATTCCTGGTATATGTTGCCTCTTTAATTTTTCTTTACTCCTAAAGGAATTGCTTGATTGCATCACTTTATTTACTCATTTCCTTAGTTTTTCTGGTTATTAAATCAGTATGCCCTATCTATTGCATCTAGCAGGTAACATTTTTTCCCCATTTTTTATTTGACATAGGTCATTGTAAAGAGCGGTGATGACTGTAGACAGGAGCATCTTGCTGTTCAACTTATTTCCCACTTTTATGGTAGGCATCTGAATGAGCTCGTTGCGTTTTTCTTTTTAGTGATCTTTACTTTTCATTAGGCTTTCATTATCACCTACCTTTGTTATTTATTTGATTGTCTGGTGAATTTATGTATCTATTAAGGTTATTACATTGTTAAAAGTATTAGTTTAATTAGTTAAAGCCTTCTTATTTTGTACTTTAAGAGAAGGCTTAAGAATTTTTCTTCTGTCATATTTTCCTTTATCTGTTCGTTTCTTTCACATTTTACTTTAATTTGTTACCTAGTATTAAAAGGTTGATCTGGTATGAATTCACATTTTTATCTTCCATTCATACTTCATTAGAAGACTGTTGATCATTGTTTTACATATTTTTAAAAATTACAAATGTCAGATATATTCCAGGAAGCTGGTCTTCCTCTCTGGTTGCGCCCATATGAAGTCCTTGTTACATCATCTTACACAGCACTAATTGAAACTATACCAGATACGGTAACTAGTATTATTATTACTATTATTATTATTATTATTATTATTATTATTATTATTATTATTATTATTACACTTAAAATGCTTTTAGTATATGTTCTGTATATTACTCGTTGATGTCATTTTAACTGTTTTCCAGGCCTCAATTCATTCTATAAAAAATAGGTTTTCTAATATAACAAGTCTACGAGATTTTTTTGTTGCCAAGTATCAAGAAAATTCTCCAACTTTTAAGCTTGCCCAGGTAATGGCTCTTAAGTTGCAATTGATAACTGCTTTTAACATTTGCTTATGCTTGATTAGATTCTTTATCAATGTACATGTTTATGCTCTCCTATAACGTCATTGGTCAACAGTGTGGTAAAATTTGCTTTCCCCTAAACAGGAATGTAATATTCTCACCAAATATATTTTTAAATGTTACTTGAATGAGAATAGAAGTAATTAATACTTAATCAAAGAGTACAACATCAGCATTACTGTGATAGAACTCTTGCTAATTCCAGATTTGCTTCTGCTGGAACGTATTTATAATTTGAGAAAACTACCACTTCTTTGTAGGTTCGCGCACACCCACACACACCCACACATTGATGTATTGCTAAAACCAATTCACCAAAAAGAAATATTTCTAAAACCAAAAGAAATAGAGGTCACCCACCAACAGCTCATTGCCTTTTATTCTATTATTTCAATGTGATTTTTTAAAAAAATATACGCCCATACTAAATTCATTTCTCCTTCTTTTGGAAAGATGTCAGAGTATCTGTGTAAACACTTTTCTTTTGTATCTAAACTATAGTTATGTATCTTATTTTGAGTGAATATTATTCAAGAACAACCTCAATAGTCAAATATAGAATTTTATTATGCACTGGGCAACATAGAAGATGCCACCCATAACAAGTACAAGAAGCTGAGAGAATCAGCATTGAAGTTTAGATGCTAGGTTCTGTTGCTCTTTAAGTACATGGGACAACTGGATTGATAAGAAAATTACTAACCTCCTTCAAATTATCACCCTTAAAGATTGCCTTCTTTTTCACATCTGCATGGTACTTCGTTTTCATTAAACATGCATTGTTGCATTCCACTTACCAGTCTTGTAATATAATTTTGAGACTCCACTAGCTATGAGTTCTCAATATTAAAGGATCTTGGAAATGGTTTGGTTTCAAAAATAACAATTGACTCCATATTAAAGAAGGAATCAAGGAAAGCTGAGTGTGTCAAGATCCAAAAATATAAGAGTTTGCATCTTAGAAACAATAATAGACTAGGAATAGGTCTATTGACCATTTTACAAGATTGTGAAATGGTTTAGGGGAATCAGAATCATAATTGGAATCAAATAATTGGTAAATGTAATGGGTTTAAGTAGAAGAAGTCTCTTTGTTTGGTAGAAAATAGGAATTGGAATCAAAATAATTAATTAATTAATAAATAAAAATATATAATACACACATATACACATACATATATCATATATGTGTATATATATATATATTAAAGTTCCATATTGAATGCATGGACAGTGACCTTTTTTTTTTCCTTCATTTTTGATTCCATTTTTCAAAAGTAGGGGAAGAGAAGGGTAATGCGTTTTATGGTAATGGGTATCAAATCTGATAGTAGGATACAGAAGTCCCCAACCAAAACGCCACTTTAGTTATTATTTTAAGGTGGTTTGAGTGAAAACTTTAAGCTTTACAAAATTCTGTACTGTATGGTAGTACTTTATTTCTCCATGCCAGAAGGCAGAGAATTTTATTGAAAGAAGGCAGGGACACTGGATTCCTAATTCTAAATTGAACCTTTCCATTTCTGCATTGCAATTTCTTGTGCAGAGAAACTTCGTCGAAAGCATGGCTGGATATTCTCTGGTTTGCTACCTTCTACAGGTAGAATCACATCACTTTTTCTCTCTCAAGTATATGTAACTGAATCAGTTCTTTCTTCAATTGGATGTAATAAGTGAATAAATATATCTTGTTCAAGTACTGGTTATATCTCAAGGCTGCTTTTATCAATTTGATTTGATGTGGATGGAGAGCTTGTTTGCAAAATTATTTGTGTTTGAATACGCCATGAGTTAAATAGGTGTTGCATTATTCGTCACTGATCTCGTTATTTCCTTTAGGTAAAAGATAGGCATAATGGGAATCTCCTGTTGGATGAAGAAGGTCATATCATACACATTGATTTTGGCTTTATGCTGTCCAATTCACCTGGAGGTGTAAATTTTGAGAGTGCTCCATTTAAGCTAACTCGTGAACTTCTAGAGGTGTGGCATTATTTTGTAGATTTGGAGTTTTTGTATGATATTGTGATATACTATCCCCAATACCTCATGAATTATTTCATGAATGCGCCAGGTCATGGATTCTGATGCTGAGGGAGTTCCAAGCGAATTCTTTGACTATTTCAAGGTAATTTTTTTCTTCAAATGTTTTTCTATGATATGAAACTTAATAATTTCCCTTGTCAGTTAACTATATTCGTTGTCGTGTGTATTTTTTGACATGTGTCTTCAGGTTCTATGTATCCAAGGTTTCTTGACATGTCGTAAGCATGCTGAACGCATCATTCTTCTTGTTGAGATGTTGCAGGTAATACTAAGAGATTCCTTTTACACATTCTGTTATAAATATTTTGAAATGTGATATCATTTTATAATGTAAGTCTTTGGAGCCCATGTACAGAAAAAGTTTTGTTCACTTTCTGATGGATGTATCAAGACAAAGGCTTTCATTTAATAGATCAGGGGAACTTGTTAAGTACCTCATATCAGGACTAATGTTTTCATTTGATGAACTGATCTTTATTAGGGAAATTTGATAGAGAAGGGTATTGGCAACCTGGGCTAAACATATTTCAGATTGAGTGATAGACAAGGGTATAATTGGCAGTTTGCATTTTTTTGGATTATACATAAAGGGGTGTGGGGGAAGGAATTGATTCTGGCGGACCAATATAGTTTGTGTGATTAAGTGCTCTTATCTCCCTGTTGGCAAGGACTTTCTTGTCGATTAAAATTTTGAGTGGCATGGACGTTGGTCATTTCATCATTTACCATAATAACGTGAATGTAACTGAATTTAACTTCACCTTAGTCCAACAAAAATCAAACATAAGAAATACTTGCATAATTTATAGAGTAGATAATTCCTACAAAACAAAAATACTTCATGGGGGAAAGGTTAATATTATGTATAGATTCATCTTTGAGCTACACTCAAGCTTAGCTCTCATGTGTTGCTGAGCCTCGACAAGATGAGTTATTTGTTGTTTTTCTGATGTTATTACTCTGCTGGTTTTATGTTAGGATTCTGGTTTCCCTTGTTTCAAGGGTGGTCCAAGAACAATACAGAACTTGAGGAAAAGATTTCATCTTAGTTTAACAGAAGAGGTTAGGTTTGATTCCTACATATCATGCATTAATTGATCATCCCTTGTCCTTTCTGCTCACAATAGATTATATTGGTGTCTCCAGCAATGTGTGTCCTTGGTGCTTTCTTTGATTAGTAGTAGCTTGGATGCATGGAGGACTCGACAGTACGATTATTACCAGAGAGTGTTAAATGGGATATTATGAGGTGAAACTTGAGAATAGGTGTGTTTTGGTTTTGCTGATTGTGAAACCCAGAAAGAGGCTATCAGCTTGTTTCCTCCTCCATGTTTTGGGGATTTGCAGTAGGGAAAGAATTCTCAATGCTGTGATTCTCAGTGATTTGGTTGCTGACGAGCTTTTGGAATTTTGTAATTGTATTGGTAAAAATCACGCATGGAGCATAGCCATAGCCATGTAGGGGAAGCACTTTGCACTCCACATCGGGAACACTTCATTTTGTTTTCTGCGTTGCTTCTTTTCCCATCATTGTGCAGAAGGATGAGAGAAATTCCAAAGGAAGGAGGATCTTTACTTCCAATTTATAAGGATTCAATTCATTGCACCCAGATTTGGGGGTGATACTGTACAGAGTGAACTGAAATGGAGACAAGACAGCTGTCGGGATTGAGTTACGAATTTGCTATAGTTTTGTGGCATGGTGAAGACCTAAGTTTGTACATTTTCTTTATCCCTGAGTTTTGGGGGGTATGCTATTTTTCTGTGTTATAAAAGCAGCGGCATAGGAATACAGCTTGTAATCTTGGTTCTCAATTCCTGTGGTCCTCGAGCGGAGTTCTCTTTGATGTGCTTCTGACAAGCAGAGACTTATATTGTGTATAATATTCTTTTTTTTGGGCTACATTTTGGTGTTGTTCAATGAATAGTATACCACTTTGTGTGTAGTGTAATTGAAACATGAAAGTTGGCCACTTCCATAGTGTTCATTCACTTTAATGGTTCGAAATTGTGAATTATATAATTTTGTTGTTGTTGTTGTATTGATTAACATGCAAAACATTAATGGTCTTTGTTGGTGAGGTGCTCGCAGACGTTGAGACAAATACGTAGTCTAGATGTATATGTGTGAGTGTTGGGCATAATGCGATCTTCTATTGAATTTATGATAAATGATAAACGAAAATTAGTACGGAGTAATTAAGTAGTTTGGTACTATAAAGTACACTGTAGTATTTATTAAATTAAAAAGTTATAAAATTAGCATTAATTTGAGTTATGTTTTTAAATTCTTTTCCCTTTTAACATTGTCCTTTAATTTTCACTAAAAAAATTATGTCATTTAATTATTTGTAAATTTGTAAATTAACTAATGTCATAACAAGTTAATTCAATATATTATATAATAAAAAGTATATTATTAAATATAAAATAAAATTTTTATATAATTAAATATTAAGAGATAAATTTAAATTTGTTAAAAGTTAGCACTCTTTAGCTCAATCTTCTCGAACAATTCTACTGTAATTGTATATCAAGAACAATGAGGAGAGAGACAAGTAAATGGAATACAAATTGGTAAATGCAATAACTAATTATTACTCTATATTTCTAAAGACCTTGTAGTCTAGTGTCACCCAATTTAAACTCCTACATGGAAGAGAATGGTATCGAGCTTCAGTGTAGGCGACTTTTGACTCTTTGTGCTTCAGTAGGTTGAGAAAGCTTTTTTTCTAACACAGCAATTTTTGTTAGTCATGGTCTACCTTGCATTGTATAGACCCTGGTCCAAAAAAATAAATATAATTTCTAGATTTTGTATATGTAGTTAAAATATTTTGTATATGCAGATTGCAGTTGACAATTTTTATATCAGTACCTATTATATTATGTGTGAAAAATTATTAAGTTATTTGTTTCCGTGCAAAGTAAGTATAAAATATATAAAAGGAAGATACAAAATTTTTGTATTATGATTAAGATGATATAACAAAACAATTGGCAACTTGGGAGATAAGCTTCGCCAGCTGGCCCAGCTCAGTCAAGTCAAGCCTCCACTAAAACCCTTGTATCTATATAAACCCTACTCCGATCAAAACCCTTCACTTTCCATACGCATTGCTTCGTTTTCCTCCTCACTCCTCCCTCCGCCTTCCGTCACCCTCTCGGCGCTCTCCGCCCTCCCCGCACAATTTCACCCCCCCTTCCGGTGAGTTTCTTCTATGTGATTATCATATTTCTTTGATTCTTTGATATATTGGCTTTATTTCGTACTCATCGTTCCACCTTCTACGACTTTTCGCCGGCGACAATGGGTATTATCTTACGTTCCAATCGGATTTATATGTCTATTTGTACCTTCATAAATTCTCATTCCAGATTGCTTACTTTCTTGTTTTCTTGCACTTCCGGCTTCGAATGCGGTATCTTTTTCTGTGTTTTATAAAGGTTCCTGATTTTATACTAGAATGATTTCGTTAGTGTTTAAATGTAGTCGAGAGTTGATAATGTTTGGATCTAATTTATGATGCTTGTTTTGCCAATCTTGTGTTTTCATTGGATGTTATGGAGAAGTTTTGTTGTGTAGTGGTATTGGAGACTGATGTTGGTATGTTTTGTGCCAGATGTCTTTTGGTTCCTTCAAGATACATCTATCTTTCTTCTGGGGTGATTTCTTTTTCATGAATCGGGGAAGGTTGTGGTGTGCTGGGAAGATCTTGTTCCGACATTGGACTTGACAATTGCCCTATCTTTGCAACAAGGTGAGGGGAGTTTGGGTCTTGTGCTCTTTTCCTAGTTTACTCTGTCTATTGTTTGTTTTTTGGTCAACCTTTAAGTCTCCGGCTGTGATTAGTATTGCTTAATACTATTCGGGGAAGATTCTTTTAGTTGATTTAGCTATTTAGCTGTAGGTTTTTAGTCATTAGTTTACATGGGGAGGACATTCCTTCCTCCTGGATTCCGCTTTCATCCAACTGATGTTGAACTTATAGTGTACTATCTCAAGAGGAAGATCATGGGAAAGAAACTTCATTTTTTTGAAGCTATATCAGAGATCAACATTTACAGGTTCTCCCCGTGGGATCTTCCTGGTAATTTTGATGCCTTTATAAGCATTGCTTGTATTTGTTATTTATCTATTCTAAACTAAAAGTATCCCACTATTTGTCTGTTCTTATTTGATTGTAAATTGTTTGAAACACTCTGCTTCTAATTGATTTTATTTTATTTTTTAATGTTTCTTTGTTTTAGATAAATCCTGTTTGAAAAGTAAAGATCTTGAGTGGTATTTCTTCTGTCCGAGAGAGAGGAAGTATAATAGTGGTGCTAGAATGAATCGATCAACTGAAACTGGGTACTGGAAAACTACTGGAAGGGATAGACCTGTAATTTACAATGAGCGGACTGTTGGAATGGTTAAAACCTTGATTTTCCATGAAGGCCATGCACCAAAGGGGAATAGAACTGATTGGGTTATACATGAATACAGAATTGAGGACTTGCATATGGAAGAAGAAACTCTTAAGGTGACTGTCTCTGCTATTCTTTACTGTTCTAAATCAGATAATTAAGATGATATAAGGTGTTTTTATTTATTCCTGTAAATCTTTTCAGATTGTTGTTTGATTTGCTTAGCTGTGGAATTTGTTTCAAGGGGATGTGCCACATTATAAATTTTGCATCTCTAGTAATTATTGTCTCTCTGCTCTGCAGGATTCATATGTGCTATGTAAAGTATTCAAGAAGAGTGGACTAGGCCCAAAAAATGGTGCACAATATGGTGCACCATTCAGTGAGGAAGACTGGGAAGATGATTTTGAAAATTGTGATGAACCTATTCCATTTTCCATTCCTACGCATCCTATTAACCAAAATTGCTCATCTGTGACTAGCATGATTGACCCAGGGTGTTCATCTCGTCAGCCTTCATCTGAACCAGGTCCATCTGCCATTCCTCATGCCAAACTTTCGGATCCTATTAACCAAAATTGCTCATCTGTGACCGTCGGCATGATTGACGCAGGGTGTGCATCTCATCAGCCTTCAGCTGAACCAGGTCCATATGCCACTCCTCCTACCAAACTTGCGGATCCTATTAACCAAAATTGCTCATCTGTGACTGGCGGCATGATTGACCCAGGGTGTTCATCTCATCAGCCTTTAGCTGAACCAGATCCATCTGCTGTTCCTCCTGCCAAACATGAAGATCCTATTAATCAAAATTGCACATCAGTGGCTGACATGATTGACGCAGGATGTTCATCTCGTCAGCCTTCAAATGAACCAGGTCCATCTTTATCCAGGCTTCATGCGGATGAGATGCTGCCAACTAACCAAAACTGCTCTGTTTTTATGGGTACTGTTGACCCAGGGAACACTTGCAGTCAGTCTTTGGCCAAGCCAGGTCCATCTTTAGCTGTGCCCCATTCTAGTGAGGTGCCACCAGATGATGATATCAGTCATTTATTTGCCTCATTTCTGGAAGATACTGACTTACTCCCAATTGAGAATAATGAGGTTTCTATTTCATTCTGTGCTACATTCTCATTCTTGTTTAGTATCAAATATGATTATAGTTTTGTATTTTGTGTTATTCCTTGAAAGTTGAAATTTCATAGACCAAAGAAGATTTGATGAGTTTTGTTTGGTTGATGAAGGGTAGGGGTAGCATATAGCTTGGTGTTTCCTTATCTTAATGTCCTAGAAGGCAGCATCGTAGTGCATGATGTACTGTTGAGCATTTTGATAACAAATCTCTCTTTTATTGGTAGGACCTCAGCTAGATCTATGTTGGCTCATTTGACTTGTTTAACAACATTATTTATCTCATCAATCATCATGCTCACTAGGTGTGTGTATAAATGTTTTTGGTGTAATTCTTAGAATTGTTGAACAATATCTACTATAAATTTATGCCATGTCATGACTTTAGGTACATTTTATGATCTGAATTTTTCATTGCAGCAGATATTTAAATAAATTATCCTTTGACTGATTTTAAAAGGTCCTCTTTTATATAATTTCCTAATTATGGGCTGTCATTGTAAATCACACTTGCCCCATCTTTCCTTGGTTATTCTTGAAATCAACTAGTTAATCTGTATTGGCATTAAAATTGTAGAATTGTTTCAATGTATTAGATGTTTGCAGCTTTTTCTGTGAAATTGTAGGATACCACTGGTAATTTGTTTATTTTTCCTAAAACACGTGTCCATTGCATCTGTGTACAGAATGTTAACTGTTGCAATCAAGGGTTGAACGTCGACATGATGCCGTGCATGGATGGAAATGATATATACACTGCGTTTGGTGGCCGTGTTAACTTTGCAGACCTGAGTGGAGGCAGATCTTATCTCTCTGGAAGTCTGGTTGCTGACCACCCTCCTAATTCACTGTTTCCACAAGATGATGCTTCCTTTTTGGAGCTCAATGATCTTTTAATGCCAGTAGATCACTGTACTCGAACCAGTGAAGCTCACCCATTAGTGGAAGAGAACTTATATTCATCGAATGCCTCTTTCCTTGGAATGGAACATTTTAATTATGGCGGCAATTTTTCTGGGGGTAATCAGTTCATTCCAACTCAAAGCCAGCTCCAAGTGCTTCCTCAACATTATACCCAACAAGTGAGTTATTTTAATGGTGTGCCTATACTATTAATGGTTCTGGTAGAATAACATACTATTTAATTGTGTGTTTTTAGCATATTATTGATTATTGATTTGATGCGTTGCTATGCAGGTAACTGGTATCGGCTTTAATGCAAGTCAGGGATACAACACCATGCAGGTAACTGGTATGGAGTTTAATGCAAGTCAGGGATACGATGCGATGCAGGTATCTGGTATCGAGTTTAATGCAGGTCAGGGATACAACACTCTGTACAATTATGGTTTTGATACCACGATGCATCAACACGGGATGATCACATCACATGCTGCTGATCGAGACCAGCATAGAGGTTGAAGAATTGCCTACAGTTCCAGCTGTGGAACTCAAAACAATTGCCAAATTTATTGGTCTACAGTCTGCTGTTGTAGACTAGTATGAGTTTGGAGTGAATCTGTAGAAAATTTTAAGTTTGGGAAGTACTACGTAACTTTTTATTCTATGGACATTGTGTATCCCTTTTAATTTTTGTTGGATTATAACAATAATTTTTTTTTAAATGCTGTTTTGTACCGTGTTCTCACTTTCTCATGCTTGGTTTACTGCCATCTAGAGACATGTTTTCTTGGAGTAGTCATCCCATATATTAGAGTTTGCAATATCTTAGGACTATTTTCTTTTGCTTTTCTGTGTTTTGGATAGTTCAGTTAGTTTTGGATTTTGTAACATTTTGTTGGTATCATGAAATATTTTATCTTCATGTTGGCTCCAGTAGCGGTCATTATATGCCAACAAAATGTTACAATGGTTTTTTTTTTTTTTGAACTTCTGTTTATTGGTCTCGTAAAGATAAATTTTTATTACTACGTATCTTGTTAGGGTTTCAGGTAGCTACGTTCTTACTGAGAGCATACTTACTACTAGAGTTTTTCTTCTTTTTTAAAGAGTTTTTGTAATTGTGATTAGAAATGGTAAAATGAGAGGAAAAAAATCGAACAAATCATATTTTAAAATGAAAGAAAGAACAAAAAGAAAGAAGGTATGTCTTGCAAATTAGGTGTACTGTTTTATCAATTCTCGAAATGAAATCAAGTAAAAAATGAACTAGGTCATTTTTATAAATATTACAAATTTTTAAAATTCACGAGGTCTTTTTTATAAATATTACAAAGTTTTGTTTATTTTAAACATTAGATATACTAGGACATGGTTCTCACCTGAGTAGACAAACACTATATATAATCATTATTCCATTGTTAATAGTTCTAGGTCATTATTCCATTGATAATAGTTCGACATGGTCTTTGGGTGGGTTCTGTGCTTGAGCTCATTCCAGTTCTACTAGCTCGTATTGATAGGTCTATTTGAAGTGATAATAGTTCGACATGGTCTTTGGGTGGGTTCTGTGCTTGAGCTCATTCCAGTTCTACTAGCTCGTTCTGTGTTTGAGCTCATTCCAGTTCTACTAGCTCGTATTGATAGGTCTATTTGAAGTTACCTACTATTTGAAGTTACCTACTAGTTTATCTAGTTACCTACTATTTGAAGTTACCTACTAGTTTATCTCTTTAGAACTATGCATATGTATAACGCTTGGTTTCTAACTAGTTGCTTGGTTATTTTTTGTTTTATATTCTATTATTTATTTTAAATAGTTTTATTTGATTCTAAATAAATATCAATGTGGATATGCTATGGTTATGTTATAAATTTTGGATTTAATTTAATAGGATAATGTAAATATGATGTTATATAGACTTTGTTGTAGTTATATAAATGATTAAATGTAAGGAAAAGATTATATTGTAGTTATATAATAAATTTTATATTTAATTTAATAGAATAATGTAAATACTTTGTTGTATATATTTAAATTCTAATCCTAGCCCCACTCTCTATGTAAAATAAATTGCTATTTTATATTTCAAGCAATAAAATTTTGTAAGAATGCAAAAGAACAATTATTTTAAATTTATTTACTTTGATTTCATTTGGCATGTTTCTTTTTGTTAGAGATAATTCCATACAAAGAAGTGTAATTAAGGAATGTGATTCACAAGCTTTAAAGAAAACTTAGAGAGTCTTTCTTTCTCTTTCAATTTTTTTTTTTTTCAAAATTGAAGACAATGTTGAAAATAAGTGTAGAGATTGGATTAATATTTTAAATTGTTTATTAGTCTTGGTCAAGAGAAGAAAACTCTATAAAGTTTTAAAATCTTTTAAAATTATGAATTATAAATTTTAGTAAGTGCAAACAACATTTAGAGTTTAGCATTTTACGAAAAGAAGTGTATTTTCTTAAAAATGTCCTTAATAATTTAAAAATAAAATTTGAACTATCTTTTTCTTTACCCCTATCTCCTCATTTACAGCACGTTTGGTTCACGGAATGAATTGAATTTTAAGGGAATAGGAATACTATTCCATAAGGAATAGAATATGTAAGGAATAGAATATGAATTGTATTCCAGCGTTTGGTTCGCGGAAGAAATAGAAATGGAATATATATTTAAAAGACATAAATGCCCTTGTACAAAATAATAATAATAATAATAATAATAATAATAATTATTATTATTATTATTATTATTATTATTATTATTATTATTATTATTGAATCTAATATTCTTTGAAGACTGTTCATTATACATGACGGAATTTATGTATGAATTAAAATTCAAATAATTTTCTATCAACTGCTAATCAATATATTATAAGAACATTTATTAATATTCAGAAGAAGAATAACATATGTTTTTTAAAATAAAATACTGAAAATAATTCAATGATAGTAACAATGTTCATAAACTATAAATATGAATAATGATTAATGGCCAGCAAGAAATCTTCTGATCCACTGTAGTCTTCGATCAGGATCAAGACTGAGGAAAAAAGCGACTTTATTAGGATGATCAGTGAGCTTTAACGAAACAAGGTTCATTTCATCTAAAGTCAAACCATCGACCTCTTGTAATATACGATCAAGCTTCCCGTTCAATTTATAGAGGAGACTGCTCCATTCTACTTCTCATTCAATGTGGGACAATATTGATTGGAAAGTAGAATATATTGAGGGACCTTGAGGGACCAAACATATATACAAACATTCAATTTTCCCCTTTGGATTGTATTATAATGTGGTTGTGGTAGCAACAATGTCCTTATAAGTCATTGTACGTACACCTTAATCATTAATATCAAACATCTAATTTTATCAAAAATCTTTTTCTAAACTGTTAATATTATTTCCTGTCAAACCCGTTGATATCAATCCTCTATCCGCTAACTGCTTATTGCCAAACAATGTCTTCTATGTAATTTGTTATGATTAGCAATAATTAATTGTTATCCTTTTAAAATGTTTTGAAAATATTTTTCTAAAATTCACGAAATATCATTATATGCTTTCTACCATTTCTTTGATAGGCTATATGAAAATTTCACTTTATATACCTTTTCTTTTGTTCAGCTATACACACTTTTAAATACTATTGCTTGTGATATTATGAGTCAAATGGTTTTAATCAATTCAACGAATTTTATATATTACTCGCTTTCATTTTAGAATATTTTGAACCAAAAGGACATAAAACAAGAACGGATCGATCCTTAAAGCATTTCAATAAAAAGCATAAAATAGAAAATTAGATCATAACTCAACAAGTTTATTGCCATTGTTACAATGTATTTTTAATAAAATATGTTGAGGCATAGAACCACGACAAAGCAACTCAAGAAGTTTTCAGCCCGCATGGGCAGCTCAACTGGTCAGATGGTGAAGTTTGGAAGAAGAGACCATGGATCGAGTCTCATAAGCGCTAGTATGGGAGCAACCTCTCAAAGTAAGGAGGACTTCTTGTGTGCAGGGACCCTCAATGAGGCAAGACTCAAATGGAGAGGTTATGGTTCAACTCTCATTGAAAGTTTTGGTAGAAATTAAATTTGGTGTTTGATGACTAGTCTTTTATTTTGTTTTACTTTATAATTGTCATTAATCAAATTAAATTGCTCAATTAACTACAAATGCAAGTAATCAGATTTTTAGTTTTATCAATTCCCTACAAAGTTTTAGGAGAATGTCTTTTTAATATAATGGATTCAAGGAACTTTGACCAAATTAAACATCAATATTAGATTGAGAGCTCTCTTTATCAGATTGATGTGTGAACAAATAAATGAGCTGATGTAACATATAATAAAACTAATTAAATGATATTTGACATTTTTTTAAAGGCTCTGTCAAAGAAAGGAACTTAAAGATAAATTGAAGGATTGCTTGGCTTGGAATGTTAGCAATATGACAAAAAGAGGGAAAGTAGATGTAAATGGATGACAGTCGTGACTTGCTATGGAGGGATGTAGTTAAATGGTTAATGTTCATCGTTTTATTAATGATTTTAAGAAGGATATGACAACTAGATAATTACAGAATTTTGTGATTAAGCGTGCTTGAGATATGTGTATGTTAAAAGATATGTTTCATGTTAACTAAAAGTTTAAACTAATGCTTAGAACTACACATTTATGTTTTCTTTTTAAAAAAAATTGCATTTTTTGTCCTCCAGTTATATACAGACTCAGTCCTTGGATTATATACGTAACCATCTTTAACCCCTAAGTTATGCACGGAGTATGAATTTTAGTCTTTTAAGGACCAAATCAACCACTTTATTAAATGACAAATTGATGATAGAAATAGTTCTTGAGGGACTAAAATCGTCATTTCATTCATAACTTAGGAGTTAAAAATATCAATTTGTATCACGATTAACGGAATTAAAGGATATAACTGAAAGACTAAAATTGCAATTTTTTCTTCCTTTTTAATATACTAATATCCAGCTAATTGTCATTCTTAGTTTATATAGTCTACAGTTTACAGCTCTGCTATGTTATTCTTCGCCCATTATTCCTTTGTTTCCTTAGCCCATCTTTTCACGTGCTTCCTATCAACTGATAACTGCCAATTTTTCACTATAAAACTCTCTGCTAATTGCTTAACGCTTTTCCCTCTCTCTCTCTCTCTTCTTTCTTCCGCTTTGTCTGCCATAGCTAATCTCAGCTTGAGCTTCTTTGTACAAATGTCTCACTCCACGCGCCTCAAATCCAGCCGCCGGCGTGACGCGCCACCGGCCAAGGGGCGCCGCTCGTGGTGCTGCTTCGCCGAGCCGCCTCACAGCCCCGACAATCCCACTACTTCAGCTGCTTTCTCTCACAAGACCAAATCCCCATCTTCCATTTCCAATTCCTTCCCCGCCTCCCCTCTCTCTCACAAGCCCAGCACTAACGGTGTTGTTACTCGGACTACTCGCCGGATCCTTTCGCCGGGCCGGGTGTCTCCTATCGACGAAACCCTAGCTCCCAATCCGCCGCTCCACGTGCATTCCGCGGCTGAGATTCCGGCGTCGCCCTCGCCGCTCCGCCGCGAGGGCTCTAATGCGAGTGCGGTGACGGAGGAGTGCGGTGCCGAGGGAATCTTCGACGCGAGGTTGAGTCTCAAGGGGAGTAATGGGAGTGTATTGGTGCTGGAGCTCTCCGCCGAGGCTCTCTCGGCTAATAGCCTGGTATTTGCCGACTTGATTGCGGATTATCGGAGAAAGTGTAGGGGTTTGTGCCGGATTGAGGTCCCGGATGTGGATAATTTGGGGGTTTTTCGTGAGACGATTGAGCTAATGTTCGAGGAAGATATCCCTAGAGCGCTACTCAGAATGGGGGTTTGCCGCGCCATTGATGTGCTGGAGGTAATCATTTGGAGGTTTAATTACTATTATATTGCTTCATTTTTGTGGATTTCCCTGATTCTTATTGTTCAGGAAAAAGAGTGCATTGGCATGAAATTTTCATTTCATTAGTCGGTTCAAGTATACATTAGTTGTCTATTGCATAAAGTACAGAAAATGCTTTTAGTTCCTTGCCCTAAGCTTGCCTTTTATCTTTAGGGTGACCAGAAACTCGCATCCATTATCCGAGAGTGTGCACTAGTAATCCCCGTTTCTGAATCACAAGAAAGTAAATCAGCCTCAGTTGTACATAGCTGACCAAGAAGGTCAATGGGCCGATCCCTCTAGGAATCGCATAATATTTATCTTGGTTCTAGGAGTGTCAACATATTGTGATTGTATTATTTTGGCAGTGGGAACAATATAGTGTTCTTCTTTAACTTTTTTTTTTTAATATCAAGTATTGAAATTAAGTGAACTCTTATTAGAAGTCTAGAGGTCTCTTTCTGAAAACGGTTTACTTGTACAAGGAAACAAATTTTTTGCAAAGCTTTGATTTTGAAGCATGGGGATATTGGTGGCTCGTATCAACTCTGCATGGTAAAATTGAATTCATTCCCATTTAAGGAACTATTGTTTGAACTAACTAATTACTTGTCCTTTGAAATTATCCATTTATATTCTAGCTATTTTTTTTATAAAATTCCTTCAAGCTCAGATTTTACCAGATCACCGGCACCTTTCATATCTATCCTTGTTAGTGAAACATTTCCTTGATCTTCTTGGAGTTTGTAATCCTTTAACCCTGATTTCTGCATTGTGATTTCCCCTTTTTGTAAACTAATGTAAAATGTCTGGTTAGTCTATTGTTACTATATCAGATTAGCATCATTGAAATTGAGAGGAATTTGAACCTTCTTGTTACGGTACTTCCAATTCTTGCAATTTAGATATCTCTGGAGTCCAAACACCAGATGATAACATGGTAATAAATGTGCTCGTGGTAATGGAAATTTAATCAGTGTGCTGCTTTGATGCAAACATATTCCCAATTGAGGATTCTCCTTTACTTCTTTTTGTATGCCTAAGAAGGGGAGTAGGGATGTTAAGCTATACGCTTTTGGTAAATTTCTATTTATGATCATCAACTGCAAAAGTTTTCATAATAGATTACTTGTCAAGTTTTATGTTAGATGATCTGGCTTTTCAGTACCATTTCGTACCACATTCTCTTGCAGTGTGTCAGTGTCATACTGTCATTAATTGTTAAACACAGAATATTGACGTTTGCTTTTAATCATTAGGTTTCAGCTGGCATTAAATTTGTCAGGGGAATTTTGTCATGTTTAAAGTACATAGAAGCCATGCCTTGGACTGAAGAGGAAGAGGAGAAACTGAGGAGCTTATTTGGTAGGGTCAAGTTTGATGATGTAACCACCAGAGACATTTTGGGCAGGCTGTATACTGAAGACTACTCATCAAATTCTCAAACTTTGACTAGGAATATTGTTTCGTCTATAACCGCCTGTAACGATGCCAATGTCAGAAACGAGCTCAAGTATTTAGTCAAAGGTCTCCTGTGCAAAAGCTCTGTCTATGAAAAGTGCGGTGAATTAAACAAAGAGGACATATTTGCTGTTTGCAGAGCTTGCCTTGGCTCACTGATTTCTCTATTTGAGGAGGCCACTACCCCTAATCCATGTGCAAACTTGGCTGAAAAGCCAAAAGAAAAGCCATTAATCGAGAGAATATCAAATCAGGTTGACAACATCAATTGGCTGCTAGACATTTTGCTGGAGCACCAAATGGCGGAGGATTTGGTTGACATGTGGACAGATCAAGCCGAGTTACTGAGCATGCACGAGCGTGCTTCTCCTATGCTTAGATATGAGCTGAGCCGAGTGTCGGCAATGCTATTCATTGCAATGGGCACTAGAAAAGTGCATTGTCGGTCAGAAGCAAGGTCGGGGCTTCTTCAAGCGTGGTTCAGACCAATGGTATCGGATTTCAGTTGGTTACGAAGGTGCAAAAAGGGCCTAGACGTGAAGGTTTTGGAGGAAGCCATGGGTGTCGTTCTCCTAACTCTTCCTTTAAAGGAGCAATACATGCTGTTTATGGATTGGTTCAGATGCTTCTCCAAGAACGGTACAGATTGCCCTAACCTCAGCAAAGCCTTCCAGATTTGGTGGAGGAGATCATTCCTTAAGGGCTCCGAGACTCATGCTGCTGAATCTAGGTAAAACTCTGCCTACTATTCCCCATTTGATTTTTACTAGAATCTTGTAGTCAATTGAATCTGGAACATATGTGATAGATATGTTGGTGGTGAATAATGTAAATCAACTCAGGGTGGCAATGCTATTTCACCCAGATTCAATTCTCTCTCTCTCTCTCTCTCTCTCTCTCATCTAGAAAATAGTTCCATGTTACAATAACATTTTGATGCCATAACTGCAATTCATGTTCCTCTGCATAGGCCATGGCGTACGTAATTATTACTATATGTGCTTGTTCCGATTACAATGTTTTGATGTCGATTATCTCGTCCATCGTTCTTCATTTATTACAATCAAATGAAGTTTAGATTTGGGATCTTTATTACAATCAAATGAAGTTTAGATTTGGGATCTTCATGCCTGTAATAAATTCTCTTTTCTGATTACAATATTGTTGAGATTACCACCAAAACAAGTTGGGATTTGTATATATGTTTTTCAGGTAATGTAACACTTTTAAAAATCTTATATAATTTAAAAAATTGGAGGGATTGAGCCGATTAGCTATGGACAATCTAAACTGGTTTACCATCTTGTGATTTTTTGTCAATTAGGATCATGAGGTGGGTTATACGTTTTGATTTGAACCGGCCAACTATGCACAACATATATTGGTTTATTTCATTATAATCCTTTGTCGATTAAAATTGCGAGACATAGAAAAAGGATTAGTAAACACCTAGGCCCTGTTTGGTAAATGGCTGTTGGTTGTTTGGGTTAGAAAGTATGATTAGTTGATAACATTGGCTAATTGTAGAAAGATGTTTGATAAATTAGCTGTTAGTTGATAGCTGTTTGGTATAATTTCTTTTCTCAAAAAGCTAATTGAAAAGGCAGCTTTGAGTAGCCTTTTGAATTTTAGTATTTTAGAGTTACAAAAAGCTTATTAACCAAACAACTAATAGTAGTTAAATAAGTCAAAATTGACCGATAGACTGATTATTTACCAAACATGGCCCTAAACTTTATTCAAAAAGTCAATTAAGTTCTTAACAACCCGAGGAGCCATAGGGACATTGGTCCACGGGAATACGCTAACATATAGGAGCATAGCATACCAACTAAAGAAACCTACAAATAAACAGTAACTTCATTTTGCTCCTTGTAACCCACAACTAACTTAAAAGTTGTACAACTAGCAAATGCACATTGCGTCGGCGAAAAGATTGGTGTGATTTTTGTTAAATATTTTACAATATCCGGAGGAAAAGCGCACACGGTATGAAAGAAAATGTCAATACATCTGTCCGCTGAAAAACAAAATGGTATTGGCGGGGGCTAAACACATATGATGTTGTCGCAAAATTTGAAGTTTTCATAATAATTTCCTCCCCAAGTTGATTCTATAGTCAGCATAGATCAGAAGTGCACAAAACATGTATTATATATTCTTCTCAAAAAAAAAACATGTATTATATATATCTGTATGTACGTAAAATCACGTGGAAACTGACTTCACAATTTTATTTTATAATATCAAAGCACATCACCCCAGAAAAAAAACAATGTTTGAAAAGGTATGCACTTGGCAGGCTACGTTACAACTTAGAACCATCCTTCCCTCCTTACTTCTAGACCAGAATGTTTCTAGAAACACCAACTTATATATATATATATATATATATATATATATATATATATATATATAATTATATATATAGCGTTAAGTTCTCGTGTGGACAGTGTTTCCCATGCGACCGTGCAATCATTCCCCATTAAGTACATATAAATGCACCATAAAGTTTGAAAATGTATCATTAGGTGTGGCGCATTTCCTAATACTGTGTGACACATTTATGTATACCTAATGGTGAATCCGCACAAACCGCACAGAAATCACTGTTCGCATTTGAAAAGTATATAAGACTTTCTCTCCATATAAATAGGAATTTCATTGTATTTTTAAGCAAGCAATCTACATTAAAAATAGTGAAACGCTGTGAAAATTCATGTTTCGAAGTTATTATAATTATTGGGTATTCTTGTCACAAAGAGTCTCCTAATTTGAGAGGTTGTTGGTTGCTCTTACACTACATTTAGTAAGATTAAATCCTTAACATCTCGTAACAAATTTCACATCTATGACTAGCTGAGTTGTAAATATTTCTATTACAATTGATAGGTTGTATATCCATTATAATTTATAACCAATTACAACATCTAGTAAACCCTCCCCCTCCCAAAAAAAAAAAAGAAAAAAAGAAAAAGACAACCTTTTATAAATATGACTATACAATATTTTTTTTTTGGTGAGATTTGAACGTGCATAATGACAAAAGCTCTAGAATTCAGAAATAATTATTGATTTTTGGTATATGCATATCATCGTAGGAGGCTAGGAGCCATGGTCTTCTTCACCTATGATTGATTAAGTTGGTTGATATGTCTTAACGCTATAAACAATTCTTTTTGTTATTACCGTCCAATCATCTATTATGTTCATATCGATTAGACATTTGATTAATTAAATTAAAAGAAATTTGTGTAATTGTGCTATTTCATCCACACCTTGTAAATATATATAAATATATAATTTTTATTTGATTACAAGTTGTTATCATTTTAAGTAAAGTTTTGAATTTAAATATAATGAATTGAGTAATAAAATGTATTGTTAGGAAAGTTTTTTCAAGTAAGATCTAATAGGGCTAATAATTCAATTCCAAAAAAAGTAATGCATCAATAATAACTTTTATTTAATTTGGCTGAAACTTGTATTAAATTAATTAATTAATTACTATCTATCTCTTATAGTAATTAAATTATATTTGAATCCATACCAATCATTTAGTTTTCTGGAGGATCCACCTGTCGCTATCATTACAATACATTTTTATTTTCATTTTTTGTTTAAAAATGAAATTTGTTGTTAGATTCCAAAGTAAATTTAAAAATACAAATAAAAAATTCCAAATTTTCAATTTTTAATCATAAAATAATGTTAATTATTAATTTTATATTATTATTATTTAATAGTTTGGTGGTTGTGTAGATTTCTACCTGCCCGGCGGCCTAGGCATCATCCGTTCACGTTTGTCCATTACTAACTATACCACAAAGTTTTGTAGATATCAATGTGACTATTTGTGAATTTTTCACACGTATTCTAAAAATTTAGAAAATGCTAAATATTTTTTTAATATTAAACGTTTTATGAAGCGACAGTACATGCCAAAAAAAAAAGTATTTTACAGCTTTTAAAAGTAAAAATATATTTATACTAGTTTAAAAATGTATGTTTTTTTCAATATAGGACAAAGGTCACTTGAATGACTTTCCGAGCTCTCTTTTTCTTAATGTTATGAGTACATTTGAGAATTAATTTTTCATTTATCTATTATTTGGTTTGAATATATAAATATACAAAATTCATCTCCTCACAAAGGGAATTCGAATCCATCTTGACCTGGCTCAATTTAATTGTCCACCTCACTCAAAATAATATTTCAAAACGACACCTTACATGTCAATTTTTTTTTTTAAAAAAAAATATTGCGTGCATTTTTGCCTATTCAAATCTCTAAAATTGCTCCAACTAAAGATAGTTTTTTTAATAAAAAAAAATTAATTGAATACTCCTTCTGTTAACAAAGAAATAGTCACTCATATGACAAAAAATCACATCATAAACATGCAATAACTACTCAAATATATAATTGTCACATCAGAAAGTGTCGATTTGTGAGTGATACATATAGGTGTGTTTAGCAAGGTCTCGATAAAATTGTCAAATATTATAGTATTACCTAGTGTCGTTACTGCTGAATCATAAAAATGCAAAAGGTGGAAATAGGTAGGTAACATCTTCTGAGTGATAGTGCATGCATGTAATTGAATTGAAAGGTTGATGCTGAAACTTGCACGGCTCGCTTTTATAATGTGTAGTTTAATTTGTATGTTATAATTAAGTTTAAGAAACTTTCATATTGAAGTCGTTGTTGGTTAGAACTAACATCATGCTAATAAAATTAGTTCCACCGTATTGTTTGTATTATCTTTTATACCATGACATAACATAAAGTTTTGAAATTTTGATTTGATGTCCAATCATGTTTGAAACTAATTAAATCGATCAACAATATATATGCATATATAAGGATATTCTTAATGTCTTATCATGTTAAATAGATAAGTAAAATAATATTAAATATAAGTACTATTTATTTTTCAATAAAGTGCAACACATTTAAATGTAAATGGCAATAAATCATGAATTGATCGAAATTAAATTAATATAACGTTTGGTCAATATTAACTCAGCAATAAGGTAGGCTTCCCATGTTACGTCAGACTAATCCTAGCCTCTAGGTCTTCGCTCCTATAATCACTGGAGGAGGTAAATCATGAATTGCACGAGCAGCTTTTCAGTTAGTCCTTGCCTTATTAATGTGCGCATAAGGTGCCCAACTCCAATGATGATGTTTGAGGGGAGCCCAACTCCTTGCCCATATAGTTATTGGAGGTAGGAGGTAAATCGTGAATTGGACGCGTAGTCTTTCAGTCAGTCAATGCCTTACTGTGCCCACAATAATGAGCAAAACACACACCTTATAACAACCAGGAGAACCAACTTCGATGATGTTTGAGGTGAGATTTGAACTCCCACCTTATTGTCTCTAACCATGACTTGAGATCAGGTACGATAATCAATCACTCATATTAGTCGGGACACTAGCTCTGCATATTCTCCTCATTGTTAGATTGCCCTGCTAAGCTAGTGCCAAACGTGGCTTCTACATACATTTTAGGGCAAAACAAAGTATATTAAGCCTTACTTTGTGGGGGGAGGGGGTTGAGTGGGGTGGGGATACCAAATATTAACTTATATATAAGCTAATTTGTACATTAGCTATATAGTGAATACTCTTTCATTCATTGAATTTATTGATAAGACTATATATATTTTTTTAAAGAAAATCATAATGTAACATAATATAATTAATGAATAGGCATGCCATTGAACTAGTTGATTCGCTTGGCTGCCACTCATATTCGTTGTAGGTATACATACTACATATGTGTGGACCATTGTACTAGTGAAGATATGCATAGTTGACTTACTATTCCAAACTCACAATTCTACCTATAATATAAAAATTCTACTACGTGTAGTTTTAATTCTTACTCTCTCATTTTTATTCTCTGATCTAATGGGTACTAATAAACTAATTAAGTATTACATTGAATGGCTTTTAAGAATAACAAAAACTTGTGTGAAATGATCCGTGAGGTGGGTCGTGTTACAAACGACTGGGTGTGTAAGTATCGCAATTTCATTTATAAGTATTACAATACTTATTATTAATAACAATCAATTTTACCCTAAATAGTATCACAATTTCACATATAAGTGTTACAATATCCTTCATAAGTAATGATTCGTTTTTAATTCAAATTGGTATTAAATTTTATACAATAAGTATTGCAATTGCTTTCCTAATTAAGTAATATTTCACATATAAGCATTAGAATTACACTTTAATTTGTGAGTATCACAATTTCAATTATAAATATAACAATATTTATCATTAGTAGCAACTATTTTTACCCTAAATATATGGAGTATCACGATTTCACATATAAATAAATATTACAATATCTATTATAATTAAGTAACAATTTATCTATTTTAATTTCGTATTTATTTTTCTATAATAACTATTATGATTTTTATAATAAGTAACAAACAATTATCCTAGTTTATTGAAAAAAGAAAACAAAACAAAAAGAGCCAAAATTTATTTCAGTTCCCACCTGATTCAGGTTAGTTTCAATCCAAGACCTTGTATTTTTGTCAATGTTTCTGAATCTTTATTTCAACATGTACACACACTGACACACACGAGTATCTTCAATTCTTTTTAAAATGTAAAGATTTAAGTTGAAGAAATTAAAGTGTCAATTGCATGTGGACATGTGATATCTATGGAATTATAATTATTCTTGGGATGACTTTGCTGCTGAGCCTCAATATTCCGACACAATATGTAAATCACGAGAAAACATTAAGTCAAAATCTGAAGATTAAAGTCTCGAAACGAGTGGCTAAATGAGTGATTTTCACATTAAGAAATTTAATATTGTCATTAATATATTTTCCATCAAGTTTGTCGCATAAAATCTTTTTAATGTAATTTATTTTATAAAATTGAGATTTATTCAATATATACAATACCACGAATTTTTCACCTTTTCTTTTCTCTCTTCACTCAAACAAAATTTTGTGAAGATTAAACTAAAAATATATAGTGGATATACAATTAAACTACCTCATCACTAATAAAAGTATAGTTATAATTCTTGCTTCAACAATATGCTTTTTGTCTAGTTGAGTGATAATTAGTCTTGTTGACAAAAAAAGGTTCACTTGGTATACATATATACATAAATTTGTTTATTTATTTATTAATAGCATTCACCGACCTTAGTTATAAATTGCTATACAACTCTAAACATTTCCAAGGTTACAACGTAACTCACTAGTCATTCATCTTAATTTTAACAATTTTGTTTTAAAATTTAAAACGTTGGTATAATTTTAATTCAAAATTAAGCTATAATTTGTTAGAATGTTTATTAATATTTTACAGTAATATGTATGAGTCTTAGCGAACATAACTTTTGATAAATTATTCGTGTTCAGTAAACATCGTTTATATTAATTAGTTTATTAACGTAAACAAATATAAATAAATAAATTTTAGAGTTCATTTAATAAACAAAGATAGTCCTTTATATGTGTATTACGGACCTCTTAAATTATATTGCGACTATTTTGAGAGGGGACGAGCTGGGTTTGCTTGGACCTAGAACGATAGTGAGAGCATGAGTTAGGCTTGGGTTGCCCCTCCCCATTTTCTTACACACACATATATATATATAATAGATAATGAAATTACATGTTATTAGCTCTCATTGTTAATAGTAAAATAAAAGAAACCTAAACTGAAAATGAAATTAATTCTTACCTCTTTTATTATATTTGATACAAATCGTTATGATAATGGTGGACAACTTGGTATTTTTAATACTCGTATCTACAAAAATTGATACGCTATTGTCTCAAAGTCCTAATCATCGACCAAACAAAATAGCAAAAGTGTAAATCATAATGATCCAGTAACCCATTATGTGAAAAGTTCAGTGCCTACCAGTAACCCACCACATCAAATATAACTCTTATATTGTAACGGTCAGGACTCGAAAATTTGTCAGCATCTATAACACACCTATTAATAAATAGGGAGTAATATACTGTTTCAAGAAAAATAGGGAGTAATATATGTATAATTAATTAAGGCTCCGTTACAAAGAAAACGATAGCCGCCACGTCACCATCCCGGTTTAATCCAACCACCGCCTGCCGTCCCCAACTAGATGAGCTGTTCCTCACTGTGCACTTGCCATTGGCTTTCGCCTTTCTTGGCCCCTCTCTCTCTCTATACGTACTTGTCTATCTCTACCTTGCCTTCCCTTGTTTTCTTCTTGAACTTTTCTTCTTCACTTCTTCGTCTTCACCTCCTTCTGATACATCCCCCTTCACCTCATTTCCGTCCACAATATAAAAAAATTTCTCCTCCTCCTCTCTCTCTCTTTCTCTCCCTCACAAACTGATAAGTTTTTCTTCACTCATTCTTCTCTCACTTAAAAAATGCCCGCTTGGTGGGGAAGGAAATCCACCAAGACTAGCTCCAAAGACCCACAGCCCAATTCTCCGGCCAGCGTCAAGAATGATAGCCGGAGAGGCGCCGCCAAGGAGCGGGTTGATAGGAGCGATAGACCCAAGAGCTTCGATGAGTCGTTCGGAACGGTAATAGCGAGGAATTCGCCCCGGAGTAGCAGGGAATTCTCTAGTGGGAGAGGGTCTTCCGGGTTCTCGGGTTTCGATTCGGCTTCGTCGGATAAACCGCTTCCGTTGCCGACGCCGTCGAATGAACATGGGATTGGATTGGGATCTGGGTCGGAGTCGGGATCCAGCGTTAGCTCTACGGGCTCCTATGATGATCATCCCCACCCCGATCATGCTCAGCCGTCTTCTTTCAGGTTGGGTTTTGTTTCATTGTTGATAAAGTTTCGATCTTTGGATAGGGTTTCCCTATTTTTGTGGTTAATTTGGGGATAATTCATGGTGGTTGACTTGGTATGACCAGAATTGAAACGTTATAATCACCTAGGATTTTATCTTATTTCTTCTTTTTAGCTTACAAGATTGTTTCCCCCCTTCTTTTGCCCAGTTGGAGAGAGCTTTTTCATCTTGCCTTTCGATTTCCTAGCAATTAGTAATTTCATCAGCTCTGTTGGGTGAACTTTTTTCTTGATTGTGATTTCAGGTGCTAAAAGTTCTTACTTTTCCTTGATTTAGGTGCTAAAAGTTTTTTTTTTTTTATTTTTTCCTTGATTTTAGTTGCCCACTTCTATGTGTGTATGCACTAGTTCAGTTCTTGTCCTGTTTGGAGGAGTATATTGAAATTTCCATGAATTTGGCCACTTCTATGGGTTGAGTTGTAGATAAACCTAAAGTGTTCACAGTAAGTAGCATGAATCTGTTGTGAGTAATGGCTGTTTGCTTCTATGCTGGACTGCAACTAGTCTAAAACCTTAGTATTGAGAAAACTCGTGTTTTGTGGCAGAGGAGTTGGGGACAACAGGATGAGCCCGCTGTCTCGAAGCCCTGTTAGATCGAGAGCACCTACTACGACGCCGTCACCTCTACATCCGCGATTTGTGGGTGGTAGTTTGGATTCTCCAACGGGGAAGTTGGATGATGCGAAGAGTGAGTGCCATCGGTTGCCTCTTCCACCTAGCTCTCCGACCAGCCCTCCAGCTCTGCCAAATCCAAGAACTTGTGTCACTGAAGGATTGAGTGGTAATTTGTCAAAATGGAAGAGGGGAAAGCTTCTGGGCCGAGGCACGTTTGGCCATGTCTATCTCGGATTTAACAGGTGACCATCCTTTTCTCTTCGTTTTGTTACCTAATGCCAGTCTTTTGTGATAACACTTTTACTCGATTTTGATACTTTTCTGGAATGTAATCCTGTGTTATCAATATTTACAGTGAGAATGGGCAAATGTGTGCGATAAAAGAAGTCAAAGTCGTTGCAGATGATCAGACATCCAGAGAAAGCCTCAAGCAATTAAACCAGGTTTTCCCTATTTCTTATGTATCATGTTTCACGTTCTGCCATTTTGAAGTCTTATTACCTTTTAGACACGTTTTTTTTCGCTCGTACATTTCATACCAAATGTGTTTCTGACATATTAACTCTTGTCTACAGGAAATCAGCTTGCTCAGTCAATTTTCACATCCAAACATTGTTCAATACTATGGAAGTGAACTGGTATGCCCCGCAATTACCCTGAGAGTTGACTCTTGAAATTTGCACGTTCACGTGTCTTGTTGTATGACAGTCAAACCTGCTGAATAGAAACTTGTCACATAGCACCTTTTGGTAATTTGTTTTCTTTAGGGTGACGAAACGCTCTCAGTTTACTTGGAGTTTGTGTCGGGAGGATCTATCCATAAGTTGTTACAAGAATATGGACCATTCAACGAGCCCGTTATCCAAAATTATGCCAGGCAAATTCTATCTGGCCTTGCGTACTTACACACAAGAAATACGGTGCATAGGTAATTCTTTGTCAATGAAGTCATGTTGAGCAAGGCAACTAGTCTTCCAAACCACGGGTTTTTTAAAAGGCAGTGCTTTTCTACAGGGATATCAAAGGAGCAAATATTTTAGTCGGCCCCAATGGTGAAATCAAGGTTGCAGATTTTGGCATGGCTAAACATGTAGGTATCAGCTAAGCTTTGTGTGGGTCCCAATGTCATCGGTTGTCTCAATTCTTATAATACTTGATTTATTTCCTACCAGATTAACTCGGCCACGTCAATGCTATCTTTCAAAGGAAGCCCCTATTGGATGGCACCCGAGGTATACCTCCCTTAACGTACTACCAAGCCTTTGAACTTAATTTGTTTTTGTAAGTTCCGTTTTGAATTTTGGACCAACAACTGTATCTACTTTCAGGTAGTTATGAATACAAATGGCTACAGCCTTGCAGTAGATATATGGAGCTTAGGGTGTACGATTCTTGAAATGGCAACGTCAAAACCACCTTGGAGCCAATACGAAGGGGTAAGATATTTGAAATTCATTCGGACCGATAGACTCATATTTTGCTGGCAAGCATCGGATAGTTAACGCCAAATTCTGTCGTTTTCTTGTAAATGACAGGTTGCTGCGATATTTAAAATTGGAAACAGCAAAGATATGCCTGAAATACCCGATCACCTATCTATCGATGCAAAAAATTTTATAAGGCTATGCTTGCAGCGAGACCCGTCTGCACGACCTACAGCGGCGAAGCTTCTCGAACACCCTTTTATTACTAAAGACCAAAAGACAGCAAAAGTTGCCCACGCTAACGTTATTAAGGAAGCAAATCCTTCCTCCTTTGATGGAAGCCGTACCCCGGTAATTGTCTTATCTTGGGACATCATTTCATTTCTACTAATTTTATTAAGGAAGATTTATGCAATTTTATCCGTATTTTAGAGTAGTTTCAATGCCTAAATCCCCTGACCTAACAGTCAGGGGTGATTATTATTATCTTGAATATTTGCAAAATTTCAAGACTTAAAGTACTTATTTGCTTTCCAATAACAATTAGGAAATGTGATTTAAACGTAGAGCCAAAACGGTAGGGTGAATTTCTTATCGAATGTAACTGACAAAATCTTCGGTGCTTTATCATTACCTTCAAGACTTTAGCTTTCTGAGATGTTTTCTTTGTGGCGTTTGTTTTTTCGTTTAACAGCCAGCTCTGGATCTACATCCCTGCCGGGGTTATATGGGGTCTCTCGAGGCAGACAATTCTACAAAACCCGTTACTATATCTAGACCCTTGATCAGCTCGAGGTACTGGAAATGATAAAATTAAACTTCGATTTTACCACTGCCTATAGTTAGTCCTACAATCATATCGTCTCCGAAACATAACGTTATTCTCAACGTGCTTTGTTCTGTTCTCGTAACCTACAGGGAAAGCGCAAGAACCATAACTTCGTTGCCAGTGTCTCCCTGCTCAAGCCCTCTAAGACAGTACGAGCCTGCACGCAGAAGCTGCTATCTCTCCCCTCAACACCCATCCTATCCCCTCATCGGCCAAAGCGGGTACAACGTGAACGACTACTCAACGCTAACAGCAAGGCCGACGAATACCCGAAGCACGCTAGACCCATGGCTCGAGATGGCTCAATATAGAGGAGTCCAAACGGCCGGTAGATCCTCTAAAACAAGACCCATTCTTTAAGACGCGAGATCCCGAAACACGAGAGCACGGGTTTTGCCCTTCTCCAAGGGAGGTGAAGTGCTGGTGGCGGGTTTTTCTGCATACCGGTGAAAGAAGAAATTCAAGAAAAAAGGGGATTTCTTTTTTGGGTGATCAGATCATGCGGCGTTCTTTCCCGGTGGCTGTAATCTGTAAAGATCATATCTTTTTTGTTGCTAGCAAATGTAAATAAAATGTGTAATCTTTGGGAGTTGGTAAATGTAGTAGAGGAGTGGGTGAGATTTGGTGTACTCACAAAAGCCACAAGTCATGCATATATAGCCATATACAGACTTGGAAAAACATTCAGGTTGTCATACGCATTTGATACCTAAATTTTTGTGTGTTATGTTGTGCACTACATTATCGTTGATTATGTGGCGGCTACCCACCGTTGGAATGTCGGACGACCGGTTCTTACTTTTTTCTTCAAATTCTGTATGGCCGGCGTTTGGTTTGACTGAAAAGAGCATGCCAACCAAACAACCTCGACTCCGTTTTTTTTAGTAAGGATTAAACTCGAGCAACCTCGACTCCGTTTTTATTAGTAAGGATTAAACTCGAGACTTCTTATTAAACGGTTATGTATATTATTAAACTTGTATGTATATTATTGGATGTCCTTACCTGTATGTATATTATTGGATGTCCTTAGCATCAACTTTCTTGTGTTCTGATTGGCGATAATCTTCTCCTCCGGTGATTTTTTGTGTATTCTGTTTGCCAATAATCTTTTTCTTGGCAATTTTTGTTTAATTATAAATGTTTTGATAAGTCAATTTTCTCCTCGTGTGTAATAACTTGGTGCGAAGGGTTCGATCAAGAGATTGAAACTCATGATATTCTGATACAAAAATTATGTTTCACTTACTCGACTATTCATTTTGAAGCTTCTCCGATGATTCTCTTTCCCGTAGTAGTTTCATCTTCTCAAATATAGAAGGATAAAATTCTGTAAAATATTTATGAAATGAAAATATTTTTAGATATTTTAGATTAGACTAGTCAAGTACGGAGTATTATGTATCGTGTGAAGAAATAAATGTCTAATGAGAAAATATAATACAATTATAAGGAGATGAATAATAGAAATAACTAATACACAAATAATAAATTTTAAATAAATAAAAATCATTTTAAGTATATAAAAAAGTCAAATTATACATTTAAGGATGTCAAATGGAAAAGAAAAGAGAAGGATCAATTTTTATTTTTATTTTATAAATATACAAAAAAGTTAGAATAATGGACAATCTATCATTATAACTGATCAACATTTTTTTTTAGTTTTATTATAAACTACTATTATCGATTTGTATATAATTTTATATATTATAATATTTTAAGATATTGAACGTAAAATGCTAAAAATATTAAAATTAGACCATAGTCTCATAGACTGGCAGACTATTACTCTTTTATCCCCGTACAAAATTTCTCCTCTTTTTTTTTTTTTTTTTTTTTTGGAGAAATTTTGTACGGGGATAAAAGAGTAATTTGGGTTTTGAGGCGCAGTAGAGGATGGAAAGCCAGGATCATAGTGTTTCTAGCGCCACCACCGCGGGCGGCTCCTCCGGCGGCTCTCCGCTGAGAGTCGACTGGCCTACCGTTGACGGCCCGCTGGGGCTGTCGGAGCAGGACTCAATTGGATACGCCCGTAGGTTCTTCAAGTTCGGATTTTTGCTTCTCCCATGGCTTTGGGCCGTCAATTGCTTCTACTTCTGGCCTGTCCTTCGCCGCCCCACTTCTCACTTCAATCCAGATCTCCGTCGCTGTGAGTTCCCTCCCGGAAACCATACACTAATCTCTAATTTTGTTTATCAAGATTTTAGAAATTTGAAGAATTTTTTCGATCAATCACTGAAGCATGCTTTCTGATTTTTCAATTTTTAATTGTTCATATTGTGGGGAGATTTGTGATAACTGGATAGCACTGGGTCCTTTGATCCTTCAAATGAGCAAAATAATGAAATTTAGTAAGTTATCAGTGCCAATAATCTGGGACTGGTCTACATTGTATGATGCATATGTTATTTTGATATGGAGGGTTTTAAGGGGTTTCACCATGTAAAATGCAAACCCATAGAAATATTGATAACTGGATGACTGTAAGAAGGTATAGATTGAGAAAACTAAGTGGTGGAAGTTGAGAACTGTTTTTTTTGGGTGACAAAAAACCAGCAGCCACTACCCGAGGGTGAGTATTGGGTAAGCCCTGCCTTGTGACCATAGCTGGCAAAGAACCGTAAGGAGTTAAACTAGATTAGGACCAAAAAGGCTAATAGGCCGCTCCGACTGGAAGTCGAGCTTGGAATCATGTGGTTACCAAACCTGTAGCCTGACCAACTTGGCTGGGGTGCCCCCTTATAGCTCTTGTTTTGGATGTATAACATAATACATTAATACTGACTGACTATGTTCGGCATTAAGAATCTGTATTTCAAATTTTCGACGTGCATTTCTGTTAGGCTGTTAGCACTTAGCACGAAGCAAAGGAAGGCTTGTTTAGTGGTGCACATAACAATGGATTTCCTCATTTCACATTATCATGTTATGAAATACTAGTTACCAAGTTGTGCACATTGAGCCATTCTCATAATTCTAGCTTATAAGATGGTATCAAAAGTCTGTAATTTGATGGGGAGTTTGCCTAGAACATGCAAGATGGGCATCCTTTACTGGCCTACAGCCATGAATTCCTAGTAAGTTGAACAAAGTGCCAAGATATCGAGGATCTTATGTACATCAGGGAATGAACTAGTTTGATATTCAATGATAGAGCTTTCCACAATGCTTCAGAAATGAGTTATGGCTATGCCCCAGTATTAGCATTAGGATTACTAGAGGCACTGAACCGCTTAGTTGTCCTCTGCTTTTGATTATTACCCTCTTGTAAAGCTATCCTGTTTGCCGAATATTTTGAAGTGCTTGCAAAGTGCTAACTCAGGGATAGTTTAGAATTGTTTTTGCTATTTAGGAATTTCCGCAATTACACTTTCTGTGTTTTTGCTGCTGCATTCACTTGGTGCTCTACTGAGTACTGATAAACATTTCTCCTATTTAAAGAAAGAAATGGAATCATCTAATAATTTACATTTTTGTTGTTTCATATGTTGGTTTCGAATCTTCCTTCTCCAGATGTAGTTGGATCAGCTATCGGATTCACAGTGTTCACCGCTATTCTTTGTTCATGGGCTATTACCTTTGCTGTCGGAGGAGAGCAACTATTCGGGAATGTTTGGAATGAGCTGGTAATGTACAATGTCGCTGAAAAATATGGATTGACGGGCTGGATGTAAATACTGCACTTGCGTCTAAACTACATGAATGGAGTCTCACTTGCTTTCCTGAATGATCCAGACTATTAACTGTTTAGTTGTTTTGGCATCTGCTTAATTTTGCCGTTTTCAACATGGGAAAATTGTGTTCATCGGCTGTATTCATGATCCCTACCCACTTGCCTCAGTTTTTTATTAAGTTTCAGATGAATTCTCATTCTGCTGTGTTTTGCTATAAATAGTTTATCATTATATTCATTGTTCTCTACTAAGAGCAAAGAAAGCAAATAATTATGGTGAGGATGCTTGTGATTTCAACCTCTCTGGATCCCATCCCCCCAAGTGAGGAAATAATGTAATTAAGTAAAAATAAAGGCTCGAAAAATGTCTCTACCACTAATCTTTAATCGACTGTCTTAAATGAAATAGTTTTACGTAGAAAAAGTGTACTTTTCATACTTAAGTTATATGATAATGTAAAATTCGTCTATGAGTATTAGTCATACTCACTTTTCATCATAAATTATCATTAATGTTGCACTTTTTGTCCCTTTATTAATAAAACATTATTACATTATGAACAAAATTTACAGTTTTAGTACAACTCATGGACAAAAAGTGAGCACGAAAGAATGAAAAGTGCAATGATAACTTAAGAACGAAAAGTGAGCATGACCAACACTCGGACGAACTCTAAGATTACCCTATAACAATATACTATGATGGTGATGTTTTGGAGCTGTAATGTGATGGGAGAGAAAAATATTAATAATATTGGAGTTGAATATTTGATGGTTTATAGAAATGGTGAAGGTGGAAAGTGGATTAGGTATCAAATTCAGTTCCTAATTTGAGATTCACATGTCAATTTGCATGAATGGCATTTGTGTTCCTCAATACGCGGCGGTAAAGAGTTCAATTAGACTAAAGAATAAGATGGAACCTGATGTCACCTTTTGTAACTAACAGGTCTTTGTCTGCTCATGATTTTCCATTTTTCTTTTGGGGATTAAACCAATTATAGATCATTTCATCTTCCTTCCTCAATATACCTGGATAGATTATAAAGAAAAAACCTTATCTTCCATATCCATTCTGGGTTATTCCTTTGTTCATCTGATATCTGATTATACTCTAATGGATAAGGAACAAGATGAGATTCAGTTTCTTGGGTTCTTCGGCATATTCAAAGAATCATTCACCCTGGTTTCAGCATTGAAGAAGATTTTCTTTCAGATAACAGCAGTCATGATCGTCCCTCTCTCCTTCATTTACCTAGCACATATTGAGATATCTGATATCATCTTCACCGACATCCTCCGTGATGAATATATTCTCGACAGGATCCAAGAGGGCACCCAGACGTACGACAAGATCTCTGATGTCCTTTCCTCTGAATGGACCGCCTTCTGGTTCTTCAAGATAGCCTACTTCATCTTCTTCCTCATCCTTGCCCTCCTCTCCACCTCCGCGGTTGTCTACACCATTGCCTGCATCTACACCTCCAAGGACATTTCCTTCAAGAAGGTCATATCTGTTGTCCCTAAGGTCTGGAAACGCCTCATGGTAACTTTCCTCTGGAGTTTTCTCATTCTTTTTGCTTACAACATCCTGACTCTTTCCATTCTAGTTCTCTGGCTGATAATGATGGGGCCTAGGGGATTTGGATTGTTTGGTGCTCTACTTCTAACGCTAATGTACATGGCGGGGTTTGTGTATATCACGGTTATATATCATCTAGCCAGTGTGGTGTCTGTGCTTGAAGATGTGCATGGCCTGGAAGCCATCATCAAGAGCAAGGGCCTGATCAAGGGTAAACTGGGTATATCTGCCATCATTTTCATGCTTCTGAACACGCTTTTCTTTGGAATTCAGACAGGGTTTGAGTACTTTGTGGTGCTCGGCTATGGAGGTGGATTTTCAGGGAGGGTAGGGTATGGAATTGTGTTTGTGTTGTTGTTGGCAATTTTGATGCTCCTTGGACTCACTGTCCAGACTATCATCTACCTCATCTGCAAGTCATATCACCATGAGAATATTGACAAGTCCTCATTGTCAGATCATCTAGAAGATTTCCATGGAGAATATGTTCCTTTGAAGTCTAAGGATGTACAACTTGAGTCATTTCATGTTTAACATGCAATTTCTCTATGACTCTTTTTTGGTATTTGTCAAATATCAAAGAAATTACTGATGTACCTTCATATATAAGGAGGATATAAATGTTTGTAGAAATATATGATTAATGGAGAGTAGTAGTGTTGTACAATCTAACCTGAACTCTGTTCAGAGAGAATGTATGTGCTTGATTTTCTGTATTGCTTGCTTTATTTTGGTAGATGGTTCTTCATATAAGAAAGAAAGATCATCCACCATTGTAGCCAAGCTTGGTTCCCCAAGAAAAGCACGAAATGAGTCTGCCACCGAATGGGAAAGAGAGTCGAGATTGTATCCTCCTTCCAAGAAAAAAACGCAACGTCCCCCACACAGATCTTTCGCCAGTTGCTTAATGTTGGAAGCGAGCATGTAATATGTTCCTGTTGTAAATTGCAGATGGGCTAGGGGATCCAACATGTGTGCATCATATCTGTATGTAACATATATATGATTATTATTATTAGTATTAGTATTAGTATTATTATTATTATAAAATTATTGTACTATTGTGAATAACCAGTTTTTGCTTAAAAGACAAGAAATATATATATTAGCTTAAATATGAAGATCATAATCCACAGTTTTCATGAGTCCATAGGCATAATAACAATATATAGTTTAACAGGGAAGAGCATTACCCTGCTGAGACAAGGATTATATCTGGTTTGAACCTTTGTGCACATGGTACAATAACATCATCAAACACCTTTCGCATGGCTGTATCACCCGATCCTCCCGGTAAAGGTAGATTTAATGTTGATCCTTCACCTTGCCCAGCACCAATCTGGTCTATCTTTCCTGTACCAGGGTAACTTCCATCCTATATACCAATAAAAAGGAAGTGGATAATTTAGCAAATCCATAGGGAACCACCACAAAGTTCATGTTACATCTCTGTTTGAGCCTGTTTAGAATTTGTGAATCATAGGATGACTCCCTGGGTATGTCTAAATGTTTAAGAAACCTGAGGTTCAACCAGTAAAACATTATTCTAAAAACTGAATGAATTTCTATGGTTTAGAAACTGTGAATCATTTGATTTCCTTCCACAATTTCAAATTTCAAGCTGGATTAGTTTCAACTGTTTCTTGTGTTATCTAGACATGAAAATAAAATATACAGAGCAAAATCAGACTCAAACAAAAGTGAGAAGCGGAAAAGGTTGCAGACCGACCTGGGGAGTGGGACATATAAAGCAAGAGATCCAAAGAGGCAGCAAATGAGAGAAAATGCTTTTAGATTAACTATAAAGATTTAGAAGTAGGTAAGTTACAAAAATGTTTGTTTGTTACTTACCTGGTGAGTTGAAAGAAAAAATACATCTGGATCCTCATAGAAGGCATCATTGGTTCCATTTCCATGATGAACATCAAAGTCAATGATAAAAACACGCTTGAGCCCATGCACACGCTGAGCATAGCGTGCTGCAATGGCAATATTTCCAAACACGCAAAATCCCATGGCCCCCTTGGGAATAGCATGATGCCCTGGGGGCCGTATGAGTGCAAAACCAACGGGAGGGTCCTGACTGACTCTCGATGCAGCTACCTGAAATTTCAGAGGTTATGAAAAAAGTTCCTGGAGGATTGTGCCATCAAAATATTGAAAGAGGTAGGAGTTACAAATTACTCCATGCTAAAAATCAAACCATACAAAACCATCCTGAAATTAGAAACAACTAAGTAACAGAGCTTCCAATCACATTAAATAGTACTTTGAGCAGCTTAAAATAGGAAAGGAGTGAGCATTCATCAGTAAGGCAAGTAGGATCTTATATTTAGACATTACCACTGAATCAAGCACAGAAATACCAGCTCCAGCTGCCATTAAGGACTCTTGGAATGTCTGCTTCCAAATCAAAGAGAAAAAGTGAGATAATACTTTATTTGACAACATTGCTAGAAATAACAGCAAAGGAAAAAAAGAATTGAGTTAATTCAACCATTCACTTATTCATAAATAACTCAATCGAAGTTGCTCTTGATTTAGTAGGCCTGGTAGAAGGAGGAGTTCTGATAAGCTGACAGCCTATGTGAAGTTTTATCATATGGATCATTTAGAGAGAAAGAGAGTCTATGTAGAAGCAACCAGCTAGATCAATTATCAATGAATTTGTTAAATGCATCCATTATTTAAAAATACGAACAATAAGTTATAATCTCAACCTCTACCCCACGTCCCCACCCGCAAAAGCAAGTGTATATATCAGATTATAAGCACAAGTATTAGCATGCCACCATACACTAATAGGGGATGCCACATGTTATCTTAAACTAGAATTAGGAAAATGGAGATATATAGATATATATAAAATAAGCAAATTGTTACTGTTGAAGTGGCATAAGTTGGTCCAGATCCATCAATAAAAATTAGACCTTCCTCTGAAGCCTGATCCATAGCCTGAAAAAATATATATATATAAATGAGAAAATTGAGGAAAAACCTAGTAAAGGTAGTAGAGGCCATATCTAGCATGGTAAATTAAGAATTGACAAAGAGCTTATGATTCATAGTTGAAATGATAAATACCAATGGTGGATAAAAGTTACCTTCTCAAGGCCTGAGACATAGGCCCTGGCATGAACACTTGTTATGTCATCTATTGTAGCAGGTCTAAATGTTTGCAGTTCAATGATATCAGAACCTCGGTGCTGAAGCACAATGTAGTAGTTTGATTACACAAAACCTTAAAAAGTAATACTTGATATTAAACATGCATTTGCATAGACATCAAACCAAACAAGGAGCATCTGTTTTTAAGACATGGATACAAATTTTGAAGAGTGCATAATTTTAAGAGAAAAGCAAGCACAAATAGGAAATGAAAAAGCAAATAGACACAATATTTGAGAGTCAGAAATAAAACTTCATCATTTGTATCATACCTTTGAAGTCAACTCCATCTTCTCCAGAGCATTCAGAATTGCAGGAACTCTGGAGTTGCATTCTGGATGCGATTCCTGATCAAATAGATACGGATCTAGATTGATAAACATTTTAATATACAAACATACAATAGGTGCAAGTCATATACCTAGATTCTAGGGGAAGGTAAATATTAGTTAGTTTCAATTAATGATTTTGCCATGAAGACCAGAACCCCAGTCCAGTGTCAGGACAAGGAACTATAAACTAGTCCTTAAATAATTTCCCAATACTATGGAAGTATATGGCTGAATTTGGTATACCTTATTGTGACCCAAGGCAGGAGCAGCAGCATAAATCACCTTTGCACCGCTTCCAATAGTTTGGGGTGGAGAGCTGCCATCACTCTCCGGTTTATTCAAACAATTAATGCGCCCTCTGACACTCTCTAAGGAATATCCTTTTTCCAGTTTGGCATTCAGCAGGATACTTATGTTCCTAATACCAGACCTATATCTATAGTTTTTCTCCCAAAGGAAAACACGACGTTGTACCCAAGAAAGCACATTACCTGGAAAAAGAAATTAACAGGCCAAATAAGCTTTGCATTTGATTTGTCATACAAGATTATTGCACCAATTAAACAAGTTCTCCACTTGTCTTCTTAGCTTCAACATCATTAGGAAAAATTATGAAATCAAAATCAAAACACTAACAAATGAAAAGGACTCTTCATCGGATTACATAATAATCTGTCAAGTGAATAATGAATTAACATGCTAACATAGGTATATAAATTCTACTACAAATGCAACGGCCTCCCTTGCTCTGTAATTTGAATCAAACAATAAATTCAAACATTTCAGCAACCAGGTTTTGACAACGAAAACAGAAAAGGCCGCAGATAATCGATATATACCAAACTTACATATCCACAACTGTCACATGATAAATAAACAGAAATAAAAAAAATGCAATAGAAACATATATACACACAAACACACAAGCAGAGTGAGACTGATTGGAGCAAAAGAGAGGGAGAGATTAGTCTGTACAAGCAGACGAAGCAGAACATATACTGTGGAGCTCCATAACTGCGAGCTCATTTTCGACGCTGTTGTCTATATACACAGCGAACTCTTTTGAGCAGATAATTACTTAGATATTTTCTGATGTGAAAATGGTCCATATTGGGTCATGGCGATATTGATGAATCTGGCAGTCTGGACTATAATTGACCCAAATACAAAGAATCGTTGTGAAAATGGTCCATATTGGGTCATGGCGATATTGATGAATCTGGCAGTCTGGACTATAATTGACCCAAATACAAAGAATCGTTATATCTATCTACATACTATACTATACTAATTTAAGAGCCAATAAAATTAGGTCGATAATGGAATTCGTCCAATTATTCAATAGAAAATTAATGATTCATATTATTTTGATTTTAATTTGTTTTTTTTTACTTTTACCTTTTATTATATTTCTTTTCTTAAATACCACGCATTCGGTTAGTATAAACTTTAGTAACGAAATATATTCCGTTAAGTATTTATTATTCTTAATTTACTCATTGATTTTTTTATTTTTTTTTTGAGGAATACTCATTGATTTATATAAGAAAAGTCTTATGTGTGAACCTCATCCCAATCAAAAAAATGAAAAAATGGAGGCAAGGGAGCAGGAGCCCGAGATAAAGGCTGGCCACACCCTTTTACCCCGAGTATAATAGATGTGCCCCTTCTGAATTATTTCAGACTTCCAACTATAAACGCTTACACTGAGATCTCTGACTTGTGCACACACATGACGTGATACAAGGCGGTTATGGTGATGGTTTGGACAGAAGATGCGGTCATGTGCAGGACATTCCTGTTCACTTTGGATGAGACGCCCTAGGATTGGTTCAACGCAATCTCATATGTGTCAATACGAAGCTTCACCGAGCTGTCAAACAGCTTCTTAGCACATTTCTATAACAACATTTAGCATGCATGAAGCATTTCTCTCACCCGTGCCCTATAAGACAGAGTAGAGACACAAACCTAAGAGATTTCATTGGCAAATGAAAGAAAGATGTAAACATCGTATAGAACTTTGACTCATTGGCAGGTGCGGTCCAAAGATTTTCACAAGCAGTTGAACACTTACCCTCCTCGCTCCTACGAAGATTTTATGAGGGCGAAAAACCGCTATGCAGAAGCATAGGAGGCTGATAAGAAGAAAAAATAAGAGGAAGAAAATGCATGAGGAAATTCCGAGAAAATGGGTCCAACAAACTAGGTGTCGGCCTCGGCTCCATCAAAGAAGGGAGGTAGGGATCAATTCTCAAGATGACCCAGTTTGGTCCTCTTCTGCCATTTAACCCATTCACCCATCCAGTTAATGTGATCTTGGATCAAGTCGATACGGGGATAGTGCAATTTCCAAATGAATGCATGAAAGTTTTCCTCAAAGATAGACCAAACCAAATATTGATAGTTCCACTAACAGGTTGGCCACAACACTAACGAGTGTCACATTCTGAAGAGATAGATAAATGAGCTCATTTAAAAGGGATACTTTAGCCAACTTGTGAAGTGCCTAGGACAACAAGGCCAACCCAAAAATGTATGGCAAAAGAGTGAGGAGTCCAAGCCATCCAATTTGAAAAAGAGGGAGTACGACCAGATCGCGGATGAATGAAACAATGATTAGAAGAGGAACCCGTGCAATATATTAAAAAAAAATCATTTGCTAAGAAGTATAATATCCATAGAAAGATTTGTGTAACTATTGATCATGGTCTGCCCATATTAATAATGTTGTTTAAAGAATAAAATACAACGTTCCCATTTTAATTCACTTAGTCCTTTATGTTAACATAGTGGGAACCCGAGACCGTGACCTCAACCACCATGGGCGAGACATGTCCTCAATCACTATAGCCGAGGCTTGTCCTCGGCCTAGAAGAAAAAAGGGGAGGCCGAAATCGTGTCTTCAACATCATTTTAAAAACAAAAGGCGTTAAGGATCATCATTGGCCCAGCGACGAGGCTAGTCCTCAGTTGCCTGGTTTGGTCCGATAAAAAAATTACTATTGTAATACAAACAAGAAAATTATTATTCCCTAGGCGGCTCATTTATGCTTGTAGCTTGGGAGTATGGGGGGAGGGGGTGACGAAATATTATGTGAGTTCAATACTTTTATTACTTCCTAGTTGACTTTGATGTGCTCGCGACTCGAGAGTAGGGGTTGGTGACATGATAATTGGGCATGGTATTAGACTAGACCCGAGTTTAACATGAATGAGTCAAAGGAAATCAATTAGTAACGGTCAAGAGTAAAGAGGAAGATGAATGATTCACTTAAGGTATAGCCAAACACACTTATTGGGGCAACGACTCATAAAGAGCACCCATTATGCCCATTAATACTGTAACGGTTATTCATTACTATAAAAGCTAACCCCATGTACCAATGGGGGAAAGGGGACACGCTCAAAATATTGCACTATGAACATAGCAATAACATTACTTTCCAAATATACTCCCGTAACATTATTATCGTTAACACGAAAACTTACCAACAGACTACGAACAACGGACAAATTGAAATACATGCAACAAACCAACTGGCAACCAAAAAACAATTGCAATAAATTAAAAACCAATGCATTAACTTTAAATATAAATATAATATATAATCTAAAAACATAATAAATGTGAATAAGGTTATACCCCTCATTTATGTCCGTTTTTTCCGTTAAGTCTTTTTTGTACATTATGCTATAAAAGTTGTACTACATAATATTTTGGACAAATATACACCTACCGTTAAACTTCCGTTATCTTTTCTACTATTATTACTATGCACATGCATCTACCATATATTTTCTTATCTTCTTTAATAATAATAATAATAATAATAATAATAATAATAATAATATATACACATTAAATATTAGAGTTATATGTTAGTTATTTTTTAAAATATAAATATTCAATTTATAAAAATATTTTACATTATTATTATTATTATTATTATTATTATTTACTACATTAAAATTTAAATAAATTTAAAATTATAATATCAAATACTAATATTGGGCACCTATTTTTTGCGCATCGCGAAAAACTAGTATAATTTATATATATAATTTTTTAACAAAATTTTGTAATTCCTAACATTATGACACTAATTTATGAATTTGTTCATGTCAATATAAATTAATAAAATAAATATATAAATTATTTTTTTGAAAAAAAGAAGAAGAAACCAATACAGTAATGACATGTAACGTATAACTGATTTGTGTGAGGGGACATAGCATTCGTAATCCTTCCCTAATTTGCAAGTATAGAGTATTATAGTAATAAATTCAATGAAATCCTAAAAAAATTACGCTCCAAATATTTCCTTACCCGCTTCTATTTCCACACTGCACCCACCACTCGTATTCTGACACGTGTCTGTGAAACCAACGGGGCCACCATCTCCGCGACCCTATATATATGGAGCTTTCGTTGCATGCATTTCTCTCGCTCCTGTCCCGTCTTCTTCTTCTTCAGACAAAAAACCTTGACCGTTTGACCATGGCGATGAGCGCTTTCAGTGGCATTTCCATAATTCTAACAGTTCTCCTCGCCGTATCCGCAGCGAGCGCTCAGGGAGAGGACGAACAGAAGGAGCACGTCTTGACGTTGGACCATACAAACTTCACCGAAACTGTGTCTAAGCACGAATTCATCGTCGTCGAATTCTATGCTCCCTGGTATTATATCTGCCATACACCTTTACTTACAGTCATTGCTCTGGCAATGCATCTTTGATTTTTATTTTTCTAGAATCGATGCTATTTGTTTTTCCGATCCTTTTGACTTGATTTTAATCTCTGCTCGCTTGTTCTTTGTTTGTGTTAAGAAATTGAATTTTTATTGGTATAATGGGATCGGGGGTTCTGGTCGTTTTGATTTGACGTCTAAATCATAGACTGATTTTTTTTAAGTAAATAAAAATATTGGAGATCAGTCTAGATGTGGTTGAAATGTGATTTACGTATAGATGCTCGTATATCAATGTGTATATGTCGATCTTTGTGTGTATCTATTTCATGAGAGATATGGAAATTACATCAAGGTGATTCTAAACGTAAAAACGATAGTGGTGGTTACTAAATTTAATGTGGCATTTAATTTACTTGATTCTATATGCGTACCATGATTTAAGTACAAATATATACTTTAAAAAAAAAAAAGAAGAAGGTTATGTAACTAATATATTTAATTTTGATTATATACTTTCTATTGATGATTATAAAAAGTGATAACTTGGGAGATTGGCCATAGTAAAAAAATCAATATATGAGTGAAATTGAACAATTATAGTTTAACATGGCATAGTTTTGATGAGGTACCTATTATTTTCATAATAAAATTTGTAATGGTTTAAATTTTATTGGACTATAGAGTCAACAGTACATATTAAAAAGAACGTGTTAATATTAAAAATATAATTTTTAATAAATGTTGGACATAAGTAGTTTTAAAAGCAATACTATTTATCATTATGTCTCACTATATATGTAATTAATTTTTTTAATATTTATATTGATAGATAATTTTTGAGTAAATAGTTATAATAATTAATAAGAGGTTAAAAGTTTATATGTTTTAAAGATAGTTAACACTTAACAAGATGGTACTTAACTCTCATAAATTTGTCTCAAATATTATTGATCCTCAACTCTAAATCATTTATTTGTCTAATTTAAGGTTTCAGGCAGCAAGTATTTATGGTTTGCAAATGTTGATTTTGAAATTATATTGTTCATCAATCTCTGATAGGCAGATTAGATGATTATATGTTTGTGTTTGTTTGATAAGACTTGCCTAAACCTTAAGGTTCATGTATAATGTATGGATTGCCAAAATTTGTTTAGTGCCCCTCTGGATATTACTCCACAGAGTTATTAGAAAACAATCTCTTGTGTTTCTTTTCCTTGTCTAAAGATATGATACCCTACTCTTGTAATAGGTGTGGACACTGCAAGAGACTTGCTCCAGAGGTGATTACTTTGTTAACTCATAAAGAGAAGAAGGCTTAATCTTTGCTTTCATTACTTCTTTAGCTTCTCCTGTCTTCCAAATGTAAAACAACTTATTATTTATATTCTGCATGTAGTATGAAAAAGCAGCCTCCTTGTTGAGCAGTCATGACCCTCCCATAACACTTGCAAAAATTGATTTGAGTGATAAAGCAAGCAGCGAAATCGCTACCAAATTTGAGATCCAGTTTTACCCAACCATTAAGATCTTACGCAGTGGAGGAAATGCTATTCAAGAATACAAAGGTCCTCGTGAAGCAGATGGTCTAGTTGCTTATTTGAAAAAACAAAGTGGTCCCTCGTCAGCTGAAATCAAGTCAAGGGAAGATTCTGCAACCCTTATAGATGAGAAAAGACTCTTTGTTGTAAGTTCTGTAGTTGACACTTCTGTCTTACATCCTTAATTAAAGCGATGGAGTTGCTTTCATTGTTTCCACTCAAGAGTTTGCTGATCTGAATTGTGTATTCTACTTCTAGGCTGGTGTGTTTCCAGTATTCTCTGGGGAAAGTTTCCAGAACTTCTCAATTGTAGCTGAAAAACTACGAGCTGACTATGATTTTGGTCACACCATTGATGCCAAACTCCTCCCACACGGTGGACCAGTTGACAAGCCAACACTCCGGCTACTTAAGCCATTTGATGAGCTGTTTGCAGACTTCCAGGTATTATATACTATTGTTTTTTTAGGATTGATCCACATGATTATTCTTTTTTGGTTTGTTTTTGTTGCCAACCGTTGCAATATCTTGACATCGTTGCAGGACTTCCAAGTTGATCAATTGGAGAAATTCATTGAAGAAGCTAGTATCCCTACTGTGACTATTTTTGGCAAAAACCAAGAAAATCGTCGTTTTGTTGAAAAGTTTTTCTACAGTCCCAACACTAAGGTACTTGGATTACTAAATTCTATTATCTTGGAAATGTTCCTTATGTGAGCCTGTATTTGTAAATGTAACTTCTTAGATGCATTGCTCATATCTATTGTTTTAATCTGTATGTTTCCTAGCTCAGCCCTGTCAGTTTAATATATGTTTTCTTTATAGCTCAGTCCTGTCAGTTTAATATATGTTTTCCTTGCTCTTTCTTTTGAATTCTAGAGTCTAATGATAGGTCACCCTTGAAAACTGTTGAAAATTTAATTTTAATTAGATATATTTTTTTATCTGTAGGCTCTGTTGTTTGTAAACTTCAGCCGTGACTTTGATGCTTTCAAATCAAAATACCATGAGGTTGCATCAGGTCAGAGAAAGGAAATAAGCTTTCTTTTGGGAGATACTGAGACCGATGTTGGTATGCTTAAGGTGGTTGTTCATTCTTTTTCTAATTTTTCTACTTAACTAATCTAGCTAGTGTACTACTTATCAGCTGCTGTGATTTGCTAAAGATTATTATTTGATCTGAAATGTAGCACTATGGACTGACAGAGGATCAAGCACCTGTAATCTTAATACAGTCCAATGATAGAAAAAATTATTTGAAGCCAAATGTGAAACCTGATGATATTGCAACTTGGGTTAAGGACTACAAGGTAAATGCTCTCATGATTCTCTTGCTTGATGCTCGAGCGTAATATAATATAAAATATAAGTGTATAGTCCAACTATCAGTTTAGACTTTTAGTTGAGACAAAAAACGTACTTCAGTTGTGTTGGTAGTTGTCAAGGTTGGTGTGAACCTGACTTTGCTGATGCAATTAGCTTCCATGTCTGAATAGGATTTCAATCTCTCTTCTATGACTGTCTGCATTTATAACACAATAGTGAAAATTTCTTGAAATATGGTTGCAGGAGGGGAAGTTGAAGCCACATATAAAATCAGAGCCTATTCCTGAAGTCAACAATGAACCAGTTAAGGTGGTTGTTGCTGATAACCTGGAAGATTTCGTCTTTAACTCGGGGAAGAACGGTGTGTATCTAGACTAGTTCGGTTCGAGGATATGCTTCGTTGCCTTTTAGTAAGGATCCGAAAAGAATTATAAACATATATGTTTTGTTCTGTTACAGTTCTGATAGAATTCTATGCACCCTGGTGTGGCCACTGCAAGAAACTGGCTCCAATCTTGGATGAAGTTGCAGTTTCATTCGAGAACGACCCCGATGTCACAATTGCAAAAATGGTAAGAAATGTTCATCCTTGCTTGAATGTTCTGTTGCATCTAAGTGATTGTTACAGAATCTGGAAACTAAATTTATTTCCATTTGTCATCCTAGGATGCAACTGCAAATGATATCACGAGTAATAGGTTTGTAGTTGAACGGTTCCCAACACTATACTTTGTATCTGCAAGTGGTAACTTGGTCGAGTATGAAGGGGATAGATCAAAAGGGGACTTTATTGATTTTATCCAGAAAAATAGGGATATACGTAGCAATTCAGACTCTGCTGCATCAAAAGAACCAGCCAAGGATGAGCTCTGAGGAGACAGAATGATATCAGTTGGCTATGGGCTTCTTTTGTATTTATGTTTTTGTTAGTGCCAAAGGATGGAAAGTTACAAGTGTTAATTGATTTGCAATTTGGCAGAGTATCCGGATTAAAACTTGCTATTTATATATTTAGAATATTTTATTGCTAACCATGACCAATGAGAATAAACATGGTGACATAATACAATTCACGCTATACTACACAATTTCTAACCTGGGGTTAGGTTGAGGGTAAGTCATTAATCAAAGGTTGAGCATTGTTGATTCTATTACAAAATAGTATTTGTTATATATTTTTATTAAAGAGAGTCACAAAAGTATCATATGAGCATAAGGTATTTTGCTCAAAATTAAGTCTAATTCAAGTCTATTAATTTGAAAGTTGTTAATTAATTTTGAGAATACCTCGTTTTTTAAAATTATTTTGCAGCAACACAATTCTAATTCTTTTCGTTTGACCAAATATTTTCGACCCGTCAACACAAATCACGAGTCTAATTTGTCACAAATTATTATCTGGACTCGGATTTTGAATGTTCACAATTTACAAATTAAATGTTTATAATTTACATTTTAAAAATTCACAATTCGTATACTACGAACACAAAATGTGAATGCTCACAATTTACCTTTTAAAAATTTACAATTTGTATATTACGGGCACACAAGGCAATTGTTATGCCGTGGACCGTCCACCTTGCAAGGTGGACCTGGTCTACATTCACATACATTATACTCTACATTCACACTTTGTAAACTCTACATTCACACATTAGATGATTATATGATACTCTACATTCACACTTTGTAAACTCCACATTCACACATTACAAGATTATATGTTTAGTAACTATATTACCACTGTTATGCATTCACACATTCAAAACTCTATATTCACAAGTCCTATACTCCATATTCACAACTTGAAAACTTCACATTCACACATTACAGACTACAAGTTGCTAGAACTTCTTAACTCTATTACATATTCACACATGCATAACTCTACATTCACGATTTCTATACTCTATATTCACAATTTGAAACCTTCACATTCACACATTTCTGGGCAACTCTACATTCACACAATCATAACTGTACATTCACGATTCCTATACTCTACATTTACACTTTCTCTACATTTACACTTTGAAACCTCTACATTCACACATTTTTGGACAACTCTATATTCAGCAATATGTTTACTAATTAAAAAAAAAAAAAAGAGACAAAAACGACGTAGTTTTGGACCCAGGTCCACCTTGCAATGTGGACCTGGGTCCACAGCATAATTTGCCCACACAAGGGTAACATATACAATTTATGTGTTTTGACTTAGAAACACACTTTATATTATAGAAGTTCACAATTCAAATACTAAAGGAATAAGGTCCAAAATTGTCATTGAACGTAACTTGAAAATGCAATAAGGACACTAGACGAAAAAAGAAGTGCAATTAGATGACTGAACACTCCAAATGTATACAATTTCACCTAATAGTAGGTTATCATCCATTTCATCTGGTTGCCTTCTTATGTGAATGGTGAGTTGGTATTTTTTTTAATAATAAACTTTACAAATTAAAATAAAATAAAAATAAAATAAATAAGACGGGGTGACCCTTACCCCTCCTCTGTCGTCTCTGGTTGGAGTTGGAGATGAAGACAAGGAGGAATGGGGAAGGAGGTGGTCGGTGGCCACCCTGACTTTTTTTTTTTTTTTTTTTTTAATAAATTTAAATTTTTATTTTAAAGTTTATTATTAAAAATTATTTAAAAATGTTAACTCACCATTCACATAAGTAGGTAACCAGATGAAATAGATGGTAACCTCAGGTGAAATTGCATACATTTGTAGTGTTTTGTGACCTAATTTCACATTTTTAATGGTCAAATTACGCTCAGTAATCAATTTGAACCTTATTCTAATACTAAAAAAACATAGTTTAGGATCAAAGTCTACGTTGCAAGATGAGGCAAATTATTGCATGGACCATGGTCCACACAGCTGTGTGGACCAAAAATAAAAAGTACATTATTTTTATACTAAAGGTACATTATTTTTTGTATTGTAAGTACATTATTTGACAGTATATATCAAATAATGTACCTTCAGTACAAAAATAATGTACCTACAATATAAAAATAATGTACCTTCAGTACAAAAATAATGTACTTTTAATTTTTGGTCCACACAGCTGCATGGACCCCATGCAATAATGATTGGCAAGATAGACCATGATCAATGGTATAACAACTCCTAATTTGTAGAGAAGGTTATTCCTACTACATTAAGGCCCAATTTTGTTGGGCCAAATCTGAAAACTTTATACCATCTTCAGCCTGCTAAGGCCCATATAATTAGGGTTTTCGTAGAGTGGCCATTTACAAAACCCTCTCGTCTATCTATCATTAACAACGACCTAGCTGCACAGAGAGAGGGAGGGAGAGAGAGGATCTCAGGAAGACGGCTCCGTCGTTGCGAAAATGGTGACCTACAGAGTAAGTGCTATCTATTCTCTATCTACTTTCAATTCGACCAAGATTCATACACGTATGTCTGCGCAACAATAATTCGAGGGTTTGTGTTTGCCGGTGCAGTTCCATCAGTACCAGGTTGTCGGAAGAGGTCTCCCGTCGGAGACTGATGAGCACCCCAAGATCTACCGCATGAAGCTCTGGGCGACCAATGAGGTCCGTGCCAAGTCCAAGTTCTGGTAATGCTCTCTCCTTCTATCGGTTTAGACACATATATATCGGTACGCTGTATGTCCCTATTTGAATGGTTTTTTTATCGTCTGTTTTTTTTTTTTTTTGTTGTGAAAAGGTATTTTTTGAGGAAGCTGAAGAAAGTTAAGAAAAGCAATGGTCAGGTCCTCGCTATCAATGAGGTATTTGCATTTTTGAGCTGATCAATTTATTAAATGGTTTTGGTTTAATTGATTCTATATGCTTTGTTATTTGTAGATCGTATATGAACTAAGTCTCATACATCTGATCTATGTAGTTATTCTTGCAATAGTGTGGTTCAGTATCTGATTAATAAGCAAAAATGTCCCATGGCTTCAATAATTGTTGGCTATCATCATTTCTATGTGTTTTGCTTATAAATGACTATGAATTATAATGACTATGAATTATAGGATCATTCGGTGGATATATGCTTTACTAGTTGCTCCTATTATTCACTGGACTTTCATTTGGTATTTTTATTGTTGTTCTTTGTTCATTGTCATGGAGGAAGATTTTAATTTGGCCTTTTCTTTATGGAGTAAATTCATAACAATGTTCCCTATGCTAATAGAGTGTTTGGTTTGAAGGAAGGAATTAGGGGGGAAGGAATTGTAATTCTGTGAGAAAAGAATAAGGTGGAAATAAGGTAGAAATTCAAATTACATTGTTTGGTAGAGAGGAATAAAATTATTGGGAATGAGAAGGGAAGAAGTGGTATAAAGACGAAACCTTGTGTTATAATAATACTAATAATAATCAGGGGTAAAAAAGTGTTTTTCTTTCCTTTTTCCCTTTCCTTTTCCCATTGAATTGCAATTCATATGGGGGATGTATGAATTGCAATTCAACAAAATGAGGGAATTGGAATTGCAATTCCCTCCAACCAAACACTGTAATTCGGGTAGCTAATGAATTGACTGTTTATGAGTTACCTGGACTCCCCCCTTGTGCAAGTGTTTCTATTCTGGTAGTCTAATTTCTAGTTTCATACTTTATATCCAATTCAGTTGCATGAATGAAGTTCTTAGAACAGCCTTTTTTTCTGAATGCATATATGTCTCGTGCATTAGATGCATTCAACTATTTAAGTATCTCGTGCTTTCTTTCAATGTATCTACTTTTCAAGAATTAGTATATTTCAATATCCAGTCAAATTATAGTTGTTGAAATTGAAACGTTTTCCGTTTGTGTATCTCTAGATATTTGAGAAGTGTCCTACCAAGGTTAAGAATTACGGGATATGGTTGAGGTACCAGAGCAGAACCGGGTATCACAATATGTACAAGGAGTTCCGTGACACAACCTTGAATGGTGCTGTTGAACAAATGTACACTGAGATGGCTTCTCGTCACAGGGTGCGCCACCACTGCATCCAAATCATCAAGACAGCCACCATTCCCGCAAAACTCTGCAAGAGGGAGAGCACCAAGCAATTCCACAACTCCAAGATCAAGTTCCCGTTGGTGTTGAAGAAGGTGAGGCCACCATCCAGGAAGCTCAAGACCACATACAAGGCGTCTAGGCCCAACATCTTTGTGTAACTTGTTTGGTCTAATACTGTCTCGTTATCAGTTTCCTTGTTCTGCAATTTTAGACCTGTTTAAGTGAAAGATATTATCTGGGAAGATAAGGGAGATTTTAACTTCTATCATTATTTTGATTAAGTTTTCTAGTTACTGTTAAGGTGCCTAGATAAAGCTACTTTCTACATGTGCTTGGATATTCACAACTATGAATTGCTTCTGCTTCATATTTTGAGAATTATTTTTTCTTGAGTTAAAAAATGAGTCCTTGTTTATTATTGTCATATATGCTTGTGAGCTTGTCTTGCACTCTTGTCATATAGGAAGTATCATTTATCAGTTGATTGGTGTTTCACAATGCAATAGGTTATCCCTGACAATTGCAGTAGAAATTTTAGTGCCATAATTGTGGTTTCAATGAATAGGGTACTAAAAACATTGAGAAATTTTCTGAAATTTTAATTTTATGTGATAACTGAATTTATGGCATACTACATTACTACCTTAATGCCCATTTCATTCTTCAATATTATTCTCTCTTAAACTTTCTCTTTCCTTCTGCTGAAGCTTTTTGTGTCTCTCCGATCCCACCCTGCCCAATTTGCGCAATAGACCCACGACAGAGTACAGACAACATGCGAACAACATCACGATAATTGTCAAAAAACTACAAATGTGATGTGAGTGAGTACTGAGTAGGGCAGGGCAGAGTTTTGGGCCAATCTTCCCATGTGGCTTCCAGACTTCCAGTTTATTTGATGATGATGATGCTGATCCAAAATTATCATATTCTCTTCTTTAATCAAATTAAATTAAATAATATATAATAAGAAAAAAAAATGTGTAGTATTTTTTTCCCCCATAGGTTAATGTTGAGTAACTATTATTTTATTATGAGCATGAGTAATTAATTTTTAAGGAATCGACTTGAACTTAAAGTACTTCGACAACTAAACTTTAAAAGTTACAATTACACACTTCAATTCAATAAAATAATGTAATTAAGTCTTTTTTACCAATAACCAACATGTTAATTAATGATAAAAAGAATATTTTAATGTTTTTTTTAAAGGTTCCGGCTAGTGACCCATGGTTGCCTTCTTCTACTTCTGGAAGAAAGCAGTCAATAAGTCGTCTTTTTCTTCTTCTCAATCTTGATCACCTTCTCCTTATGTGTTGAGGGTGCTTGGCTTAGAACTCTCATTATACCTCGTGCATATACCCTTGGTTGTTGGTGCGGTTATATAACAACCATTTTCAAACCATAAATAATTTATAATGTTGATACTCAATTATGTGCATTCTAGTTTTGTAAATGTTTTAAAAACACACAATTAAGTATACACACCGAAAGACTATAATTGCCATAACAATATCATCCCTCATTATATATATAAGTATCCAAATTCCAAATTGAGAGAAATACAATCAAATGCAATATATATATGAACGAAACTTTTAAAATGCGATTGGTGCATTTTAACTTGTATCAGTGAGTTATATTTTGTGTTTCAAGAGCTGTACTTTAACAACAAAGCACAATTTAACAAAACACAAAATACAACATGATAATTTAGGTGGTCGAGATTTTAAAAATCTCCCTACATATATGACACCATGCATGAGTTGGTTATTGTCAATAATCACAATTGATCACATTGTGTTGGTACAAAAGAGAGAGTCTCCTTAGTAAGATCATGAACCACCATCATATTCTGCTGTTGCACGTTCCCAAATATGGACATTGCACTGGAGCTTCCCATGGCTAAGCACGCCATCCCGGAGCTCTTGTCGGCGATTATGTAGTTCTCGCCGGGGAGGTCTAGATCGGCGTCATCGCCGTCGAAGTGGAATATCATTTTCGGGACGGTTATGTCCTCGGCGTCGGCCGGGAGCGTGAAGCATAGGTCGAGTCCCGTCGATCCGGAATCGTCCACCGGAAGATCCATTTGGTTAACGAATTCTTTTTTTACTGCCTCGAATGCTTTTCCTTCCAGGTACGTGATGGTGGTGCCGGAGTCGATTATCATCCCGCCGCTCCCGTCGGAGTCGAGCTTGAAGGAGGATTCGGGGATTGGGAGGCGCGTGCCGCCCACGGTGATGCCTTTGAGAGTGATGTAGTAGAAGGAGGGCTGTAACGGGTTTTTCACCAAAGCGGTTGTAACTACCTTTCCGTATTTCCCGGGTTTGATTCCCGCGAGAGAGCCCATTAGAAGAGTGCTCTTTGCGGTGGTGTCGCCGCCGCTATCGCCGCCGTCGATGGCGGTTAGGCAATAGGAGAATTTAGGCTCAGTGAGCTGCGAAACCAGCGATAATGGTCCCCGGCCGAGGCCGACGAGGCCGGCGCCTTGACTGAATCCGGTGCCTTCATTATCGTCGCCGCAACCGAACGCGACGTTTCGGACCGAAACTTTATTGTCGAACGTAAACGTCTCCGACGCCATAGTTCCTTGAGTCGTGGAATAATCGCCGTAGGCGTATGTATACTCGCAGCCTTCGCCGCACGACGACATCGGCAACGCCGCACAAAGCTTATTGCCGCAGGGGAGTTTAGAGAAGGAGGACGATTTCACCGGATCGAAAATCGGCGATTTCTGAGCGAAACACTGCCGGCAAGGCTTACATTGCGTCCAAATCAAGTCGCTTCCGGTGTCCAAAATAGCTTCAAACGGCGACGGCGGCGTCCCGATCGACAGCTCCATCAAAAACTCGCCGGAGCCGGAGTGTATCTGCGACTTCACGTCGTCGTCCTCCGCCGCCGCCCCCAACACACTCAGCCTGTGAAGCCTATGCCTCCCGCGCTTCATTGCACGCTGCAATCTCTCGAATTTCGTGAAATTCCCGCCGGAATCGACGTGCCGGAGTCTCACCTGAAACCCTCTACTCAGTTTGATCGCATTCCTGGACGTGGAATTCACCGGCGGCAACACTAACAAGATCGAAACGGCAACAATGACGATCACGAACTTCAACGGAAACGAAAACCCCATTATATATAAATATTTTTTTCAATCGTCACCAAATTCTATCAGACTTATCAGCTTTCGTCTCTATATATAGCGTTTAGTGGAAGAAATGGTCTGAAGAAAGACAAAAATTTCTCAGAAAAAAAGATGGATCTATCGGATCGGACGGAATAAATGGAAGGCGGACAACTTAGAAGAATGAGATGAAATAGGAATAGATACGTTAATATATAAAGAGAGAGAAAGAGAAGCTAAGCTAAGAGAAAATGGTATATAGTATAGTAGCTAATTAGACATTTCAAATTTCAAGTTCATCTAAACGTCAAAGGAAGGTGATATGTCATCTTTGTGAGTCATATTGAAGGTTGTTGGAGAAAACAAGGGCTCATCTTCAAAACTATTACTAGGATTTAATTTCGAATAATGTTATTTTTCCATTTGAAATTTACTTACCAATATCACTAAAATTTCTTATATTAATTCATTAGATGTTCATTAATTGATTGACTCACCATAAGAAATTAAAAAAAGTTGTGCAGTATTACTCACATGTTTTAAATTCATGTATTATTTATATTAATTCATTAGATGTTGATTGTGGTCTTTTGCTGACTATAGTCATATGGTGAGCTTCACCCAAAGTGCATTTTCCGATACTTACACCATTTTGATCAAAGTTCAAACATTATATTCTCAATAGTGTTTCCAAATAAATTAAAGAAAATATTTTTTTTTGAGTTCTATTGATTCTATTACATTGTAGTATTTGTTCATACATACTTTTCTCAACTTGTTGTAGCACAAAGAGTCAAATAGTTTATATCAAATGGTATGATGTCATCAGTTACAAATGTCGTAATCTTTCATGCACGTCCATTGATTATTTGCAAACTAATAAATTTATGTAGTAATCAAATAATTAAAATCACATAAAAATATACAAAATTTGACACCAAAATTAAAATTTAAAGCAAGCTAGCAATGTTACGTTATCTAAGTTAAAGGGATGGTTGAGGAATCTCAACTATAGTCTAGACCCAATCGCACGAAAGACGTAAGACTAGCAACGTTGTATTTACTTTGGGTTTGTCTTTGTGTCCTTGGAATATTATAACAGTACTTATACTGTGGACCATGGGTCATGGTTGATACTGCAGTTGTGTTGAAAGGATATTGTAGTTGTGTTGAAAGGATACTTTAGTTGTGTTGAAAAGGAACTGCAGTTGTACGGAACAGAGGCCGTGTCATTCATCTGGAACTGCAGTTGTGTTGAAAAGATACTGCAGCTATGTTGAACGGATACTGCAGTTGTGTGGAACGGATGAACGGCCTCTGTTCCGTGCAACTGCAGTTTCCTTTCAACACAACTGCAGTATCTTTTCAACACAACTGCAGTATCCGTTCAACACAACTTCAGTATCAGTTATGATCATGGTATTGTGGACTATGGTCCACGATATAATTTGCCATATTATAATGGGTAATAACCAAAAAAGAAAAAAAAAAATAGATACATAATTGAAGCTAAGATGAAGAGCTAGAAAAGATGAGAAGAGGTTGGTGGACTAACTCATCTACTAATGATGATGGAAGCTAAGGATGAAAAAGAACAAAGGCATGTTTGGTTTGTCTTCCACGCAATCCTTGAATAGAGTGCGTTTGATGGTATATACTAGGATTGTTTGAGGTTTGGTGTGAATTGTGATAATGAAACATTATGTTGTTCTTAGTCTTCAAGGCTAGTTACAATAATTCTTTTGTTTACTAATTTATATATGGACTAATCTCGACACAATTTATACAATTAAACTCGCTGAAATGTATTATACAGTTCTTAGTTTTCATAAAAATTTTAAATGTGTGTCATCGTAAAAAAATAATATTATTTTCAGTCAAATATAATAAATAAATTCGCATTCGCTACTTGAAGGTGCGCCCTTTATGAAATTCACTTTGTGTTTTTACTTGGCAAAAGACTACAATGAGATAAACTATCATATGTTGCTTATAACTGATCGGTTCAACATTAATGATATTTTGTGGCCTAAGAAGTTTAGGAATATAATATATAGCTAGCCATATAGGCGGTGTTTATGGGGAAGCTAAGCTAGCATAACATATGTCTCTCTGAGGAGGGTAACCTAAAAACATATATCAAACCCATTTCCAGAAGAGTTGATTTCTTGCATTGGTTCCACCCACGCAAGCAAATGTAATATACCAAACGTACGACCTCCAAAAAGCATGTCTGGTTTTTCTATATTTCCTCCAAATGAAATGGTTAATAATTTTCTTTTAAAAAAAAATTGATATTTTTTGCTTTGTCTAAGATTGCAAAGCTGACAATAGCCATCCTCTTTACTCAATCACTCCCATTATATTCATTCGGATGAAAGAAAGTTGCCTGCGACTTGTACACATATGACATCTTTCCTTTTACTATTTGGGAACAATTATTACTAGCTTCCCAAGACTTGAAGATATATATAGCACTTTCACTATCATAATAAATAATAATATGGTGGATGGATTTAAACTGTTTTGAAATTTTTATGATACTACACCTTTTATAAAGTTATATCTTGTGTTTTGTAAGTTGGTATTTTTTTTTTAAAAGAGTTGTACGTACTTCTTATTTATATAAATATATATTTGTCAAAGCACAAAATTTAATGTTGTAAAACACATGACATAATAACACTTTTATCAAGTTGTTAAAATTTTAACAAGAATTATCTACCTTTTAAAGTAAACACTAATCTTTGATTTTTATTTTTGTATTTGATTATTGAATATGCGTATATGTTTTTTTTTAAAAAAACTCGTAGTTATGAAATTGTGAACATAGAATTCTATAAATATGAACATAGAGTTTAAAAATTGTGAAAATAGAATTTAAAAATTGTTAACAGAATAATTTGCTAAGAAAATTAACCCAATGACCCAAATGAGCTGTAACTAAGTGAAGATGTTCTGCTCTTGTCTTTGACCATTGATGATATAATGTAGGCATGAAGAGATAATGCAGGGATGATAGTTTGATTAGTGGAATGATTTATGCTCCTTACTTGCAGGCCGGATAGTCACCATGTTATCAATACCCTCATTTAATTTATAATCATTGCCATAAGTATTCTCCAAGGATGCAGAAAGATCTGATAAATCTCTTCTAATTGCAATCTGGGAAAGAATTTAATTTGGTGACATTCTTTTTCTCACTTTTTTTTTTCCTTTTTGGGGACTCATTATTATCATCCAACAAACACGTTTTCACAGACTGCAGTTCTGGAGAGTTCTAATTCACATCAAGAATAAGAAGAGGTTGATATTATCCAAATATTTTAGCAAATGATTCGTTACGTTCCAAATCTATGACCCCCAACATTATCACCTCTTACCTACAAGCAAAGAAAACTAGAAAAGTGAAGGCAGTGGTGGTGGTTTGTTCAACCAAGCACATACGACAACATATTCTAACTTTGCTTCTATTTCGATTGAAGCAATAAAACATATTTTAATTCAATCGCACACGCATGCACATACTGCCAATAGGACAACATATTTTAACTTTCGACCCTGATGCATGTTTTTGTGTGTTATGTTGTGAAATTCTGTACGTGAAACTAATTAATAATTGTATTTTATGAATTTATGTGTCTTTGTATTGTGAAATTTTGTCTCTATGAACACAAATTATGTACCTAAATTATATAAGATTTGAAAAATAAGTGTATATATATATATATATGTGTGTGTGTATGTGTTTTGTGTTATGAAATTCTATATCTTACAGGCATAGATTTTGTATCTCGTTATTTCGATCTAGGGTCTATAATACTATGTGAACCCTGGTCCATGATATAAATTGCCTAATGTCACAATATCTAATCATTATTACGTAGATTGTAGTCTTGGACCACGGTCCAAAAACACATAAAATATATTATTTTAACTTATAAAATACATTATCTTATTCCAAAATGTTCATTATTCTAACACACATGTGAAAGAAAGATTTTTTCTTTTAACATCAAAACGACGTTGTTTTGGACCGTGGTCCAGACAATAATTTGCCCATAGTATCAACCACGGTTTAGCAAAAATGTGAGAGACGAGTTGGGGGCCACTTGATTCCATTTATATTTTTTAAAAAGGATACCTTTGCGCGGTAAATTATTGTGTGGACCGTGAATATAAAATACATTCTTAATATACTAAAGTACATGATTTGTGTATATACATTATTTGTGTACTGACTGTACGTTATTTAATACTCCATAATATATAAAATAATGTACTTTCAATATTCAAATAATGTACTTTTTATTTATGATCCATATAACTATATGGATCATCTATGTAATAATGATTGTTTGCGGGGAAAAATGGGCTGCCAACATACTTACCCAAAAGCCCAGTTAGGCAAGCACTATGCAGCATTGCAGCCTCATTATAATATTGATACATTATACACATCACATCATAAATTCTTTACATTTTTCATAGTGTTTCAAAATATAAACGAGTCAAGTTACTCCTGTTATTTGGATTCAATATGATGAAGATTTAAATTTGATTTAGTTACCATTGAGCTGAGCTTAATTTTGAATAATAGATTAAACCGAATTTGAATATCTTAATACTTGAGTTTGAGTTAAGTTTAGTCAAGTTCAAGTTCAATAATAAATTAAAGTTCAGTGAAGTTCGAGCATTAATTTTTTGAATCAAGTCCAATTCCAACTTCTACTACTCTTACTCTACTTAACTCAATTACACTCATAGAGTCCCCTTTTCATTTTCCCTATGTTTGTAATCATTTTATTTGCTTTGTATTTTCTTTCGAATAATTTGTTTTCATCTAAAATATATTTCAAATTTTTCTCTTCTTATTATATTGTTCATCTATAGAAGGGTTTTTGATTTGCAATGTTGTATGTATGTAGTGATGCTAATGAAAAGAATTAAACTTTGTCACATCTCTTGTGCATATCAACTTTATATTATGTGCAAACAAATTATATTATTGTGTAAAGTAATGTGTGGCATATTAAATCTATATAAAGCTAGCTTTTTGAATCATTTTCTATTTGCACTTTGCTCTCTGATCTTTTGAGTCATCTATTTTCTGTTATGTAATTATCTTTAGTTTGTTTTTATTGCAAGTGTTCATCCACATATAATTTATCAAGTTGAAGTATAATTTAAATATATAGTTAGTTGAATGAAAAATAATTATTGGGGTGGATCCATATATATACAGAACAACACAATTTAACTAGTCAACCAACTTAAAATAAATTCATAAGTTTTATTTTGCTAAATGGGCAGTCATGGTGCAAAGTTAGATCAGACTAGTTGAAACATATCCTGTGATTTACCTCCACTAATCTTAGGGTAATATACAGTGGTAGTGATGGAAAAATAGTTCCTTTAGACTTTCTATTTTGCCCACTTCAATTGAAGTCAATTTATGCTTTTGTTAAGGGATAAGAAGCATTACAAGTTTGATGGAACTATTCCATCAAAGCACAGAGAAAAAATAAAAATAATAAAAAGCAAATTTCAATTAATTATTCCACTATAGCAATGTTTGTGTTCCTTATGACACACATTTGGTACCAATGCCATATCCCATAATGTCTTTTAGGTAACGTCAAACACCACAAAGAAGGTTGTCTGGATCGCTATTATATTTGCTTCCTTTTTGACTTGTCTCGTACTATAAGCTTTTCTTCTTGCCTTTTCTTATCCACATTTCAGTCATTTTTTCTTGGGGGAAAATTATGGTAACCTTTATTCATTGCAAAAGGTTGAAGGACTAGTAAATTAGCTCCTGCCTCTTTCTATCAACCAAGGAGTGTTTACAAGGTTAAGCTACTAATATTCAGATTCTTTATAATTGGATGAGTTATAAAGAATCTGATTGAGTTGGTCAGACAGTTAATTTGGTAATAATCACGTACAATGTTTTAAGTTCAATTTTTTGTGGGGATGTCTATTAACTTTCTTAATTTGAATTAGTCAATTCTGACCAATCAAAACTGGTTTATTTTATTGTAATTTTTTTAGAGCGTACTTTCAAATAAAGATTGTGGGCTCATAAACTCTTAACACAAATCAACCAAAAAATGGATAAAGATGTACAAACCCACATAACAGATACTATTGTTCAAATAAGTCATAGAAACATATCGTTATATATTTATCTAACACGTACATACAATACACACACTAAAAAAAAAACAAAACAAAACAAAAAATGATTTTTTTATTAGCGCATGTTGGGTTCATGACTCATGATGCTAAAGAAGGTTCTTGCCTTAGCTTTGTGATTGTACCCAATTAAGCATCTTTCCATTTGGTCAAAATTCACGACAAATCAACCAAAAAATGACACAAAACATAGCAACATGAGAGAACCTCTTTTTGCAAGTATAGTGTTTTTCCATTGCTGAGAAAGACACAAAGTGGGCAGTGATTAGTTGATTATTGATTTAGGGGAATCTGATTTTTGGACATAATCTTTGTTACTTGATTGACTACCACTACTTGTGTTCTTTATTATTGTTTTTTTCTTTTTTGGGGTTGCAATATTCATCCTATTTGCTAAAACTGTGAAATGAGATTCGTAATACAATATACTATATAAGTATATAAATCATGGTAATTCAGCTTAATACAGAGGCTATACATTTACTTACTGTGCACAAGGAGCCCCTCACTTTGAGGGGTTGCTCCGACACTGTCACTAGTGAAATCTGATCCCTAATTTTTCTTCTCAAACTTCACATTTGTGACCAATTGAGATTTATTAAACTTATTCAATTTAAGTTATTAACTATGACTTGATCACTATTAAAAAAAGAAATTTTAGAGTGTGTTATTAACAAGAGTTTAAAATTTTATTTTTTTCCAAAAAAAAAAAAAGAAAAAGAAAAAGGAAATAGAGATTACGTTTATTTGTACATTTAAAAACATAAAATAGGGAGGACAATGACAAACCTAAATTGTTCATAAATGATCAGTTCAAATAACAAAGGTTATAGACAACTCCCTTCCAAGTCAAAATTAGAATCTTGTAATTATTAAATCAAGCTATCCAACCAATTTCAATTGACCGGCCGAAAGCAATAATAAGTTAATAACTGTATATCCAATTAGTGGTGTATGTTCATATTATAATTCAATAATATTCCAACAAGAGTGCAATAATATTTATGCGGCAAATAGTAGTTCCATTTATTCATAATAATGTTTATGATTATAACAACTTTGAACATTATATTAGTGTATAATATTATTTGACATGTCTAGTTACTTAATATATTGATTGTCAATACTGTCATCATATCAGAGCTCACAACACGTTTGGTTCACGTAATGAATTTGAAGGGAATGAAAATATTATTCCTTAAAGGAATGGAATACCTAATGAATAGAATAATAATTGTATTATATTGTTTGGTTCGCTGAAAGAATGTATTTGAGAATTGTATTCCAACGTTTGGTTGGTTAAAGGAATAGAAATTGAATATACATTTAAAAGACATAAATGTCCTTGTACAAATTTATTATTATTATTATTATTATTATTATTATTATTATTATTATTATTACACATCAATTAAACATCATTTCATAATCAACTGCTAATCAATATATCATCATCATCACATCAGTTTCCTCATATGCTAACAAAATTTTTTAAAGAACATTTATTAATATTCAGAAGAAAAATAACATAAGTTTTTTTTTTAAAACAAAATACTCAAAAAAATTCAATGATAGTAGCAATGTTCATAAAATATAAATATGATTAATGATTAATGACACAAAAATGATTAATGACCAGCAAGGAATCTTCTGATACACTGTAGTCTTCGATCAGGATGAGAAAAAAGTCACTTTATTAGGATGATCAGTGAGCTTTAACGAAACAAGGTCCATTTCATCTAAAGTCAAACTATCAACCTCTTGTAATACACGATCAAACTTCTGAAACATATCCATAAACTTTTGAAACATATCCATATCACGATGATATTGAAGTCCATCAAACACTAATATAATGTCTTCTTCGGGTGTCCACTTTCTTTTTGTTTGTTTAGCACTTTGAGAGCCCATGGTTGCAGATGCAGGGGAGAAGACACACCATTAAAAAAAAAATACCTAATTATATAGGCATTAACATGAAGTAAAATATATTTAATTATACAAATATTATTTACACAAGAATCCACACCATTAAAAAAAAATCATGTTGTGCATGCTTACCAACAATTTTGCACAAAATACATACACAGCAATTAATTACTGTGGTAAATATGACCAACTTTCATCCAGCATAAAGTTTAAATTTATAGAGTGATTAGTCAGTAATCAGTAGTGGGATTCTATCTTCCTCATTCACCCCACCATCCACCACCCCCCATTCAATCCAATTCCTAGCTAGTAGACCCTATTCTCCACTCACTCTACTCCATTGGCCTTCCCCCTCCCACTTCTCAGAATAGAATTCCCTTTTCTCTCTTCCATTTTCTTTTCTTGCCTCAATGCTTTGTGGGTCCCTTTCCCAACCCTCCGGCCATTTGATCACATTGTTATATATATACATATATATTAAATTACTATGTGGAATGTGGATGTTGATGTCAATTATCATGACAACACCCCCTTTTATTCCCTTTTATTATGCTTCTTAATAATTCATAATTGCAATTTCAGCCTAGCCTTCATCCTTCTAGCTTGCCCAAACCAGGTGAGCTCTCTTCCCTTTATATCTCTTATTTCTGTATATGTGTTGTGGGTATTTGTATTTGTGCATGGATTTGGTCTGATAATGGTTATCACTGCATGAACCCTTAATTATCATGCTCTTTTAGCTTCTTATTTTTATGATTATTTTGCTGAGGAAATGCATGCATATATTATATATATGTAGCTCTGGAGGATCTGGTGATATGATTAAACTGTCTGTTTCTCAATTGCCAAAGTGGGTGTTTGTGCAGTGCTTTTAAGTGTAAGATAGAGATATAACTTGGAAAAATTACCTTAACAAAGATTTATCAGAAGTGTGAAGAAATGTTAGGATCAAAGTGGGTATTTTGATCAAAGAAGGCCACTTTTTGTTTTAAACTTTTGGGTACATTTGGGGAGAATGGGAATTGCTTCATATTTGATGATTGAGAGCACTGAGTAAACACTTTCCTTATTGGTGTGTGAGTTTAAGCAATTGAATGTTTTGAAACAACTTTTTCAATGATTATTCATAAGTTTAGCCCATGGATGGGAAGGATAATAATGGTGCAATACAATGGGCAAAGAAGCCAAACTACCTCTTTTGGTGATGTCGTGATGAGGAAAACCCGCACCCACTAATTTAGGGTGTACATTGAATAAACCTCACCTTGTGACCCTAGCTGATAAAAGATCGCAATAAGATAAACCAGCCTAAGTTACCCATAGTTGACCATCTCAAACCAAGAAGGTCAATAGGCCGCTGCTTAGAGTACTTGTAACCTTGTGGTTATCAAGTCAACAGTCTGACCAACTTGGCTGGAGTTGTCCCGAGTTGATTTACTGTGAAAGACCCATCTATCTATATACTATATATTAATATTCACCTAAATATCATGGATCTATTTTATGCTTTTTTGCTTCTTGTGATTACCAACTTTATATGCTGATAAGCTAGAACCAGATACCCAATAATCAATATCCTACAAGCTCAGGCTCAAGTATTGCATAATCGGCATCATATCATTCACAACTGTATGCAATAATGATTTATACATCAAATACATAGTACTATAGTAGTGCCTTTGATTAAATTATCACATTGCATGTGAAGCATATATGTTTATATAGTATGGAAATTCATAGTACATAGAGGTATTTTGCTCAACTACATGCATCATGCTGTTTCTTTGCCATTTCCCTTAACCCTTTTTACTTGCATCTTCTTGTGCACACATGTGCTTTAACTATTCTTATTTTTGGTGATTTCGTTTTGCATAGAAATGCCTATGAGAGAAGGTATATCACCCGGTGGTCGAGAGTATACCATGAACAGGGCTTTTACTATCCAGAAGTTATTCTTGAAACTAGCAGTTCGCTTGCTTATGCTGCTGGTTCTCTCAAGGAGTTGTTATTCCTTCAATAAGCCTAAAGTTGAAGGTACCTGGCTTCAATTCGTTTATTTTATTAATGTCTGTCGAATTTTGTATAACTACATAAAATGGTACGGATAGGTCTTCTAAAACATTAACCTTTTGCTAACTTAGTCCTTCAAGCCTCATATCTATCTGATTATAATCAAAGCTAATATATGCCCGTTTGATTATTGAACTTGGGGAAATCATCAGACAAAGTCTTTCTTGATTTCCACGAATTTATGAATGAATTTGCAGCCATGATATGCAAGAAGTTTTGAATACAATTATGTTTGTTTGTCTGATGTCAGGTGAAGCTCTAATAGATCTCCTCAAGGCTCTTAATGATACCAATGGTAAAGTCGTTGATTGGAATATTGATTTTGTGAGCCCTTGTGACAGTTGGTCTCATGTCACATGCAAAAATGGAAATGTTACATCCCTGTAAGTGCCTTTCCACGTTACCAGTTCGTTCAAATTAAACATTCTATTGCATAAAGGAAATTCTAATCCCGTTAATCTGTAACGCCTCAATTTGCAGGAGCTTAGCCTCTAACGGATTTTCGGGAACGCTTTCACCATCAATAACCAAATTGAAGTATTTGGAAAGCCTGTAAGTATGCTATTCTTTCATTAATCTGCAGATGGGGGGGAGGGACCGAGAACACAGAAAGAATATTAATGATGCTCAATATTGGAACGCCATTGTATAAAGACTATCTGGATAGGTTAACTGGGAATCCCGCAATATCTAAGGTTGCTAAGCTTCAAGGAAAGAAAAGTAATAAAGCAATTACTAGTACTTCCATGATCCTAAAAAGTGAGTTTAAGCAGCCTTCCTATACTCAGATTAGGAATACTTTAAATATTCTTGGATTTTCTCAATATGCTCTATGTATATTTGGTGGCCAACAGGTCATGTTCACTAGAAGCATATTAGGTTATTAATCCGTACTGTAGTAAATCCCCTTGCCTGTAATCGATTCCAAAGCAGAGAAGTTGTGAACATGCTCACCCTTTCAGTAGCAGAATATGGAAAATGGTAACATTATTAAGATCTAACCCACAGATTTTTCTTTTTTTTTTTGGTTCTTTTCGGAAACAAGGGATCCTGATATGTTCGAAATTCCTTGATACTTTGAATTGGACTTAATCAAAAGATTTTCTTCATATTCAGCAATGATATCTTAACTTGCTGTATCCATTGTTGATAAAATTTCTGTACTTTCTAATTAACTCCTCTTAAGTTTTTACGAAATGCAGCAAGCAAATGGCCTTCTTTATACTTCTTTATGTCCCTGAGGAAGGAAGAACTGTATGATTGTAAATAATGACTTACGTACTAACACCCGTTCCATACAGGGATTTGCACGATAATAATCTATCAGGTGTCATACCCGAATACCTCGCTGGCATGTTGAACCTACAGATCCTGAACCTTGGAAACAATAAATTCAGCGGCTCTATTCCAGCAGCTTTGGGTCAGCTTCCAAATCTTAAGCATCTGTAAGGCATTTATCTTGCTCGCATTCAGTACTTTCGTTTTTGTTGCCTGGCCAAAATATTCTTATCGTTGGATTTCTTAGTTAAATCTGGCATTTTCTTTGAACAAACTCTTTGAAGAAGTACTGAAGCAAATGTAACCTCTGTAACAGGGTTTTGAGAGAAAACCACTTAAGCGGACCTATTCCGAATTCACTTGTAAATATCACCGGCCTAAAAGAACTGTAAGTCTTTTTTCACCTAATCTCCAGTTTTTTGTTAAAAATTTTATAGGGAACTTGTATTCTTCTCTTCTTCATCCGTTTTCTTCTTTCTTGCTCTTAATCTCTGCAAGTTTATGATCTCAGGGACATCTCATCCAACGACCTCGCTGGAGGTGTTCCTGTGCAGTTGTTTTCAGTACCAATATACAAGTAATTTCAGTGTTCAACTATCTTTTATATGGTCCTTGAACTTCAAAACTAGTAGTCTAGTGTTTCTTTTTGTCTGGATTTCGTTTTACATTAATGCTTAAACTATTAAGTTATAATATATAGAAGAAGCAAGTCATTGTGTTCTCTTATCTAATGTGTTGCAACACCAGTTTTTCAAGGACTCGTCTTAGATGTGGCAATCATTTCCAGCAACCTTGTGTCTCGAGCTCCTCTGTCCCAGGTCAGTGTTCATAGGTGCATGTCTTTCATACTACTCGATATATAGTAACAGTCGTACAAAACGAGACTTAGTTGTGGTTGTTATAACAGTTTCCCACGGAAAATCAAAACTTGAGATTGCTATTACTGGTGCAAGCTGTGGCGCTTTTGTTCTTCTCTTAATTGGGGCTATCTTTGTACACCGATCCAATCGCCTTCATAAACTCAAAAGTGACGTGTTTGTTGATGTGGAAGGTATGTTTGTATCTTCTCATTTTGCTTTCCTCCTTGAGAGTATCTTCAAACTGGTATTTTATGCAAAGTTTTTCTTAGAACCTTGTTTAGCCAAGAGTTTTGTAACATCGAGACGTATGGCGTTTTTAGGTGAAGATGAGTGCAAAATTGCCTTCGGACAAATAAGAAAGTTTTCGTGGCGTGAAATCCAAATTGCCACCGAGGATTTCAATGAAAGTAACATCATAGGACAAGGGGGGTTTGGTAAAGTGTACAAAGGTTTTCTCTCAGACAACACAAAGGTTGCTGTGAAAAGGCTGGCGGATTACCATAGTCCCGGTGGAGAGGCAGCATTTTTAAGGGAAGTTCAGTTAATAAGTGTTGCAGTTCATCGAAATCTCCTCCGCTTAATTGGTTTCTGTACAACCACATCTGAGAGGATTCTTGTTTACCCTTTCATGCAGAACCTGAGCGTTGCATATCGCTTAAGAGGTATCGTTTTGATTCATCCTGTTTATGTCTCAATTTCACTGTCATGCTATTGCAATAAGTCTTAGCATGAGTATGAGTCTCTGCACTGATTCGTCTTTTTTGTCTGTTGATTGCGAGTAGAGCTGAAACCGGGAGAGAGAGGTCTGGACTGGCCAACTAGAAAACGGATAGCTTTTGGAGCAGCACGCGGGCTAGAGTACCTACACGAGCATTGCAATCCGAAGATTATACATAGAGATCTAAAGGCGGCGAACATCCTCCTAGATGATGATTTTGAACCTGTTCTTGGTGATTTTGGATTAGCGAAACTGGTTGACACGAAGCTGACACATATTACTACTCAAGTTCGCGGAACCATGGGACACATTGCCCCGGAATACTTGTCCACGGGAAAATCTTCGGAGAAAACGGATGTATTTGGATATGGCATAACGCTTCTAGAGCTTGTAACTGGACAGCGCGCCATTGATTTTTCTCGGCTAGAAGAGGAGGAAGACGTTCTGCTGCTGGATCATGTAAGTTCTGTTTCCCTCTTGTTGATAACACGCGTGCTTCCATAGTTCCATGTCTTTTGCACCTTGGCCCCGGGGCATAGCTCTGTGGTTGAAAGTCTGAGTGTGGGTGTAGTGCCCATTAATTACTCGGATTCGAATCTTCAATAGGGGAGGATTAAGGGTTGGGGGTGAGAGGACCTAAACTTATATCTTTTGCACCTTAACATTTTTCTCTTAGCATGTGGACAGCATATCTTCATATCAAATATGGTATAATGTGACCCCACAAGCCAAGTTGATCACGCTTGTTGACTTGGTAACAATCAGGTTATAAGTTTGATTCCCAGCAGGAACGACTTATATGTTTGTAAATCCTGCAGGTGAAGAAACTACTGAGAGAGAAACAGCTGAAGGACATCATGGATCCAAACCTGAAAACATATGATGCAAAAGAAGTCGAGACGGTCCTCCAAGTCGCGATGCTTTGCACCCAAACATCGCCCGAGGATCGTCCAAGAATGACTGAAGTCATCAACATGCTTCAGGGCGTGGGCCTGGCCGAGAGATGGGCGGAGTGGGAGCAGCTCGAGGAGGTTAGGAATCGCGAGTTCTCTCTCGTGCCACGCGAGTTTCTGTGGGCTGAAGACTCTACATATGACCAAGAAGCCATTCAGTTGTCTCAAGCCAGGTAGGGAGCTGAGCCAAGAGATTTGTAAGTACCAACTACCCCCCAACTGAGGCCTTGGTGACAAAATTGTACATTTGAGATTATTGTTAACTTTTTAGCTGGAAACTGAGCTTGCATGCCGTATTGTACAGAGTATTATTCTGCTATGTACTATATATAATAGACTTTAGAGACAGCAGTCAGCAAACAATCGTGCATTTGCCTTTCATCATGATTGAGTGGTCCATTATTGTACATATTTATTTGATGGTAAATTAGTTGGTCATTCAAAAGTTTTTGAATTTAAGCCTGGTGAATGAAGTCAGTTAGCAACGGCATTAAGGTATCTATCTTAAACTCTTAAAGCACGTACTCTTGTACCATGTTAAAGGAGTGCAATTCTATAGGTAGGACTCGAATTTGAATTAGTCAGATTATTATGTTCTTCACCTGAAACATCAGCTAAGTTAAAAGAGACTCATGCCATTATATTCACACTATCATTGATAGGAAAAGTGACACTTTTTTTAGTTATTCAATTGTTCATGAGTTACAAATTTGATTTTTTTTTCCTTCATTTTTACAAATATTGGCATTTAATTGTCAAACAATATGTAAATTCAATCCTTACCCAGTGGAGACGTCAAATTGCATTTACATGAGTTTTATGACTTATGGGAAAACAATACATACATTAGAAGTTAAACATATAACATTATTGTTGGGGTGGTACTAGGCTACTAGTGCCCGAGCAGTTAGCTTGAGGTGGCCGGTCGATTTGAGCTTAGGGAAATTGCTCAAAGTCCTCGAACCACTGGCCCATAGCTTGGACTAGAGGATGGCAATGTTGGAAGGCCTTGGAGATGGCGTATAAAAGGAGATAGGACCAACGAGATATGGAAATATGTGTCTAAGGCTGTGCTCATCCTAGCAAGTCTTCCACTTGCTAGGTGAGGTGGCCATCGATGTTGAATTTTATTTTATTCTTTTTTTGGCTAGGTGTCTTGCAAGCTTTCTAATTAAGAAATCTTGCTAAAGACTGACAAAGGCTGCTGCAGGGCAGCTACGGCAACCTTTGTGTACTTTTTTTTTTTCTTATTAGTTATTATATTATTATTTGGTTATTATATTTATAATATAATATGAATGTGAGACCACTTTTAAAAGTGAGAGAATATTGTTGGAATGTGAACAAATATTGAAGAATTTGTAAATTTGATGATGTGGAAGTGTGATTTACTTTAGACAGTGAGAGAAATTTTTGGGATAAAGATAACCTAAAAGCACCTTCAATAGGCATAGATTTCAATGAGTTTTTGCAGGTATAACTAGGAAAGAGAACATGTGAGAGAGAAGGGATAGAAGAAAAAAAAAAAAGCAAAGGAAGTTACGCACTCGGTTGGGCGCTTTTAGTGCGCTTCACGCGACAAAATAGCAGCCTTTTCAACTTTGGTGGCACCTGCTATGCAGATAAAAACTAGAGATGGCAATGGGTCGGGTGTGGGTCGGGGAGAGCTACATCCATCATCCGACCCACCCATTACATTTTCTCCACCCACCCCCACCCCCAACCCGCATCGGGTGAACTTTTTCAAAACCCACACCCACCCCAACGGGTGCGGATGCCCACCGCGGGTACCCACCACTTATCAACTTATTATTATTTTTTCAAAAAAAAATATTTATTTACTTACACATAATAAAATAATAAACTTCATTAGTTATACTAAAACATAAAATAATAGAAATATTTCAATATAATAACTAAATTGTTAATTTTTAAAAATAAACTAAGTAGTTTTGATGTAAAAATAGTAAATTGTTACCCAAAGTTATTAGAAACTTTTATAATTAACTATATACTAGTACTACTAATTTTACTATTATATATACACACACATATAGTGGGTCGGGTGGGGTTCTAGGCGGGTTTTGGACGTAGAACCCGAATCCAACCTGACCCACTGCGGGTTTACTTTTTTAAGATCCACCCCCGACCCACAACACACTACCACCCAAATAAACCCGATCCATGCGGGGTGGATTCGGGTGGATATTCGCGGAGCGGATTGAAATTGCCATCCCTAATAAAAACCAAGTTTTCGTGCAAAAACCTCAAATCTTCTCTTTCCTCCACATGTGCATCAAGACATGCAAAAACCATCTAAAATCCACTATTGTGGATGCCTCTAAACGGTTTTAGGAAATTTGATACTTAATTCTAATTACTTTCCAATTGTGTTTTAAGAACGTAATCCCATGTTTAGGAAGGCAATTTGGAACAGATCCGAGGGGGATTCTTGGTCCGGATTTGCATTGGATTTTTTCCCTTTTTTAAGGCGAGTGTCATGTATAAAACTATAAATACTCATTTCAATGACACATAAAGACAAAAAATTTACAAACTTAAGGCAATTTATGCGACATTTATTGTGTTAAGTTCTCTTGGCATTCTTGTCACTTGTTCTTTTACAAAAGCATGTTTGTCCAAACAGTTGTGTTGAAATTTCATATTAGTCGATGGACTAAATTTACTAATAATTCAAATTTGTAAAAATAATCTTGTCAATACCATCTTGGTTGACTCCATCAAGATCTTCTTGGTGCGATTTACGATTTATGAATTATTCACATGAACGAGTTTATACCGTGCACATAATCAAACACTAATGATAAATTTATCTTGTCGCACAAAAAAATATAAAAATAAAAGAAATAACTAAATTTATACTCTCCCTATCCATTTCACTTGCCATTTTATATTATTCATTGGTCCAACAAATTATTTCTTATTTACTTATTTTCTTTAATAAATTATATTTATTCTTAAATTTTATTATTTATTTAATAATATTTTTAATGTAATTTTTACATATATAAATTTTATATAATAATACTAAACGAATTAAATTAAAAATAACTCCAAGTAATTCAAAAATAAATAGTAAATTAAAACGTCATTTTCTCTATTAAACAATCCTAAATTCCTAATTAGTCAAAGTAAAGCAATTTCTCCGGCCAACGGTTGCGATGGAAAGACTCTAAAAGAGATCTTTTAATATATAATTATATGGGATTTGTCGGCAAGGGAAGTCAAGATGCGTCCATTCTTCCCCTCCATCAGCGCCAGACGTGCACCGTGTTTATCTGCACGACGCCACACCGTAGTCTCTGCCACGCCGTGTTCTTTGTATCTTTCTACGCGGTAGATCTCCCCTCCTAAACAATACTAATAATAATAATAATTTCAACAATTTTGGTAATTTCGCACTGTAAATAGCTCATTGTCTCAAACTACAAGCAACACTGCACCGCCACTTATAATTTTAAAAATCATATCATATATTAAAAATAAAATAAAATAATTGCAAGGAGATCTATCTCCCTCCTCCATACTGGTCTAAATATTTATTTATTTATTTAGTAATTATTAAAAGGAATAATTATTTACTAGAGTACTAGCTGGGTTCATCTTCTTCCTTTAAAGAGCGACGGAGAGCTTTGCTTCTCTTTGCTGGGATCACAGTGAGCAAAAAGCATGATCTGAGTTTGAGGAATGGCGACAGTTTTCTGATTCTGTAGCTCTCTCGCGTTGCGGATCCGCCGTCGTTACTCGCCAGGTAATCTCCGTTCTAAATATGGCAGACGTGATAGGTTGAGCTTCAACTGAGTTTAACTTGCGTTTTGGTTGTTTGGAGTGATGAATCTGAAATGATGTTTATGTTGTTGTTAATTTGGTTTAGTTTTAGTTATGGACTGGAGTCGTAGTAGGTGATTGCTGTTTTCTTCTCAGATCTGTTGGTAGGATTAGGGGATGGTCCTGTGCTAGTGGTTTCTCTTTTATTTTCGTTCAGCTGTGATTGGTTAGAACAGATCTGGCTGGTTTCTCTCTCATTTCTGCTTTTGTCGGGTTTCGCTCTGTGCTGTGGTGGCAATCCTGCTTCAAAGATTGCTTGTGACCGTTTTTTTTATTCATTGCTGATTTTTCCAGCGGGAATCGTTTAACTTATTTCCGTCATCATTAAGTTGTTTGTTTGATCCGAGTGATACACATTCTGATCTGATGTTTTGTAAGAGTCTGAGAATCTAAAAGCGACGCGCTGCTGATTCAGTGTTCTGGTTGCATCATTTTACTATACTCTGCTGTTTGTAACATGCCTGTTTCTAAGTAGTTGCAGTCACCAGACCTGCTAGATGCTTACATGTGTGATGTATGTGTGTGGTGTTTGTATTGCAGTTTAGCATTAATTGGTTTAGTTGCAGACTTGCTCGTTTAAATAGATTGAAAACATCTTTCTGATTTACTGATTATATTCTATACTTCAGGTGAAACTAGGGAAATTGTTGAAAGGCTGATTTATATTTTCCAGGAAGAAGAATGGCCCTAGGGAAGTATTCTAGGGTTGATGGTAGGAAAGCGTCACCCAATTATTGTTCAACGGTTACTATAATTGTTTTTGTAGCAGTATGCTTGGTTGGGGTGTGGATGATGACATCATCATCTGTTGTACCGGTACAGAATTCAGAGGTTTCTTCACAGGAGAGCAAGACTGACTTGAAGACACAGGTGAATGAGAGCAATGAGAGTGACACTGGCAGCAATGAAAACAACAATGCTAGTGATGAAAGTAATACATCTGATGGGGGAAAAGCAAAACAGTTTGAGGATACTCCTGGGGATCTACCTGATGATGCAACTAAAGGGGATATTGCAACTCCAGAGGAAAAGAATAAAGAGACAGGAAAAACTGCAGAAGAAAACAAAAAAGAGAAATCTGAAGAAGAAAACAAAGATGAGCCTAAGTCTGAAGATGAATCCAAGGGTGAGAAGGACAATGAAGAAGAGAAGAAAGAAAATGGCGATGATAAAAATTCTGAAGAGGAGGAGAAAACTGAAAGCAAGTCTGGTGGAGAAGGAGAGAATGGAGAAGGCTCGGATGAAAATAAATCTGACACAGGGGATGCTGAGACAAAAGAAGGCGATAAAGAAGACAGTAACATAGAGGAGAAGGAGGACAAAAAAGATGAGAAAAAGGAGTCTTCAAATGAAGTGTTTCCTTCAGGGGCTCAGTCTGAGCTTTTGAATGAAACTACTACTGAGAATGGGGCATTTCCGACTCAGGCAACTGAATCGAAGAATGAAAAGGAAGCTCAAAAGTCTTCTGACTCAGATACAGAAAAAGGGTACAGTTGGAAGCTCTGCAATGTCACTGCTGGTCCTGATTACATCCCTTGCCTTGATAATCTGGATGCAATTAGGCACCTCAGAAGCACTAAGCATTATGAGCACAGGGAGAGACACTGTCCTGATGATCCTCCAACTTGCCTTGTTCCACTTCCTGAAGGATATCAACGCTCAATTGAATGGCCTACAAGTCGGGAAAAGGTAATGCAATGACTTTCCTAAAATATATTTCCAATTTTCTCTTAGTATTTATTGCTTATCCAGAATGTTTGAATATTTTCTTGATGCAGATATGGTACCATAATGTTCCACACACCAAGCTTGCAGAGGTTAAGGGACATCAAAACTGGGTTAAAGTTAGTGGTGAATACCTTACCTTCCCTGGTGGTGGGACCCAGTTTAAGCATGGTGCTCTTCACTATATTGATTTTATACAGCAGGTTAGCCTCTAGAAATCATTCATTACTCTAGAATTAAATCATACTAATTTTCGGTTAATATCTTATGTGATTCATCTGAAGAGGCAAATATAAGGGAAGGGTAAATGGCCATTTACACTGGAAACACCAAAAATAATTTTATTGCATGAGTGGTATGGTTTAAAGGTGTAGTAAAATCAAATTTAATTTGATTCTTGGAGAATGAAATGGATTGGGAATGGAATGTTTCCCCGAAGCTACACTCTGAATCTCAGTGAAGAAACATTTTTTGCTGTTGCCAAAAAGATATATAGTTAAAATTTTAATTGCCAGATGTGTCCTTCCAAAAGTTTCATGCTTACGTGAATTTTTGCATTGTTTCTGCAGTCTCTACCTGATATTGCCTGGGGAAAACGTACACGTGTTATATTAGATGTTGGCTGTGGGGTTGCAAGTTTCGGAGGCTATCTTTTTGAAAGAAATGTATTGTCTATGTCATTTGCTCCCAAAGATGAACATGAAGCTCAGGTTCAGTTTGCACTTGAAAGGGGTATTCCTGCTATATCTGCCGTCATGGGCACAAAGAGACTTCCTTACCCTGGTAGAGTTTTTGATGTTGTCCACTGTGCAAGGTGTAGGGTGCCCTGGCATATTGAAGGTATTTGAGTTTATTCTATTTATTCCACTTTACATTTGGACTTGTACACATATTCTGTCAACTTGTATTCTTTACCATTAATCTCTTATTCCATTTCCTAAAAACAGTTGACATTTTGTTGCTATGTTCTAGGTGGTAAGCTTCTCCTCGAGCTGAATCGTCTTCTCCGACCTGGTGGTTTCTTTGTATGGTCTGCCACTCCTGTGTACCAGAAACTTCAGGAAGATGTTGAAATTTGGGAAGGTAGCTGACAACCTGTTTTACTAGTGATCCTATGTTACATTGTCCAATTAAAAATAATTAAATGTGTATGATTTTGGGAATTATTGGCAGCAATGAAGAAGTTAACCAAGTCAATGTGCTGGGAATTGGTTCAAGTTAACAAGGATAGAGTGAATGGAGTAGGTGTTGCCTTTTTCCGCAAACCTACTACCAATGAGTGCTATGAGCAAAGATCAAAAGATGATCCTCCACTCTGCCAAGAGTCTGATGATCCTAATGCAGCCTGGTACTATATTTTTAGTGGAGATTTGGATTATTCTTTTATTTTTTATTTTGGAAGTGTCCCAAAGTGTTATTGCTACCATCACAATGATGTTATATCTATGATTTGTTCAGGAATGTGCCTTTGCAAGCTTGCATGCACAAAGTTCCAACTTCTGAATCAGAGAGGGGTTCTCAATGGCCAGAATCATGGCCTGCTAGGCTGGAGAAATCACCTTATTGGTTACTAAGTTCCGAGACAGGTGTGTATGGGAAGCCAGCTCCTGAAGATTTTGCTGCAGATTATAAACATTGGACACGAGTTGTGACCAAGTCATATTTGAATGGAATGGGAATTAACTGGTCTACTGTTCGGAATGTCATGGACATGAATGCTGTCTATGGAGGGTAAGCTAGACAATTTCAACTGCTACATTTTATGTTACTTGTTTGGTGAGAATTTCTTAGCAGTATATTATATCCACTAAATATTATTTTCCATCACTAAAAGATCTTTTGGTTGAGTCTCCCTCAAACACCTTTTTTTTTTAATATTAAATTTAATTGCTGCCTTGCAGATTTGCAGCTGCATTGAAAGATTTGAAAGTGTGGGTTATGAACATTGTTGCAATCGATTCTCCTGATACCCTTCCTATAATATATGAGAGAGGTCTTTTTGGAATGTACCATGACTGGTGTGAATCATTCAGCACTTACCCTAGATCTTATGATCTTCTCCATGCGGATCACCTCTTCTCCAAGATCAAAAGAAAGTGCGTATCTTATCCACTTCTTTCTTGCTAGATGGAGACACGGAGTCTTTACATTGCTATAGGTGCCCTGCTGTCTCTGAGCTGTGATCTAATATTTTTACATCTTCAAAACTTGCAGGTGTAACTTAATGGGGTTGGTTGTGGAGGTGGATCGGATTCTGAGACCCGAAGGGAAGCTCATAGTCCGTGACCACACGGAGACTATAACTGAACTGGAGAACATATTGAAGTCTATGCATTATGACATCCGAATGACATATTCTAATGGCGATGAAGGTTTACTTTGCGTGCAGAAGACAATGTGGCGCCCCAAGGAGCTCCAGACACTCTCCTATGCTATTGCCTAATGCTATGCATGCCTTAGTTGCGATTCATCATCCATTCAGGACACATTTGATGCCGCCGAAGAGTAGGTATTCTTTTATATCATTTGATAAATGTATCATTTGTTAGCGACCTTAGAGTGCTTTTGATTAATCGGGTTTAGGTTGCTTAATCGGAGCTGTCACGGTTTTGTTTTCTGTCTGTATCATTATATATCACCAACTGATGAGGGGAAGTCAACAAATTATTCACCTGTAAAAAGAGCCATTGTATTAAAATACAATGGTGAACTTCATTACAATCAAATTCATCTTCCTTGCACTACTTCAACACCTCATTGTTTGTTGTCATTTTGGTTGAGCCAGTGCGAAATGCAATCCGAAGGTGACTAAAGAATAAAACATGAAATAGTAGTGGACTGACAATTTTGCCATCATTCTCTGTTTTTTTGAGTGATGAGAAATTTGCAATCATTTCTTAAGTGTGCACTTGTTCTGTGATATCATACTATGTATTAATATTCTCATTTGGAGGTCTAATTGACTCCAATTCTTGCTGTTTGTGATTTTTGCATTAAATTTTATTTGTAAACTAGATATATATAAATGTAAGTGTGGAAATAGGAGTGGTATAATTGAGTGTAATGATGGTTACATAAAATAACACATAGGGAGCGAGTCCCAGGGTCTGAAATGGGAATTCTTCCCAATTGCCTTTGGTGTTCCCACTTCCATGCCTCCTTTTAAGCCTCTCGTGCCATTTGCAACTTCCCCCATTTAAAAGCCCCAACCATCTTCTCACACCTCCTTAGCTTACCTACACACATGCCCATCCGATGATGACGACAACCACGGCGGAGAACGACGAACGGCAAACCGGAAACCTCCCCAACTTGGCCGTCGTCCGAGCAAGCCCCGAAAGCTCCAAAACCACAAACAACAAAGAACAAGACAGATTCCTGCCGATAGCCAACGTGGGACGGATCATGAAAAAGGTGATCCCCGGCAACGGCAAGATCTCCAAGGAAGCCAAGGAGACCGTCCAAGAATGCGTGTCGGAATTCATCAGCTTCGTCACCGGAGAAGCCTCCGACAAGTGCCAGCGCGAGAAGCGGAAGACGATCAACGGCGACGATATCCTCTGGGCCATCACCACCCTCGGATTCGAGGACTACGTCAACCCCCTCAAACTCTACCTCAATAAATACAGAGAGATCGAAGGAGAGAAACTTAACCTTCCAAAACAGCCACCCCAGCTGCAACAGCCGCCCTCCTCCGCCGCCAATTTGGCTTACAACGCCGCCGCTACCAATGTATATTCTTCCTCTCCGGCGACTCTCCTCTCTCACCATCATCATCAACCTTCCTATATGTCCTCCTCTGATCATCATCATCATCTTCTTCACCAACAGTTCCCTAATTTGGCTTTCTCGCCCCAGAACTCTGTTCAGTCTCAGTTAACAAAACAGGAACAGATTGATTCAGTGGGGCATTGGTAATCATAAACATGCATTACTGCTCCATTTTTTGGTGTATTTTTCCTTTCCCCCAATATTTTTTCTTCTTTTATTGTTTTCCTTTTCACATGTAATGTAAGTATATAGTGAGATCATTTTTGAAGCCACTATGTAATATAAATACATCAGTAGAGAAGTTTCAGAAAATGGGACTACTTTTCCACTTGAAAGAAAAAGGTTAATTCCAAATTAGTATGGAGCAGCCTTAAATCTCTGTTCCACCGAATAGAGGTGCTACAATTCAAAAAAAAAAAAAAAAAGAGGTGGCTCTGAATTGTCTACATTACCACAATCAATTTTTGGAATTAAGTCAGTTGTTTTATGCCTTGAAACATTGCGAACAGTCAGGTACATACCAAAAGGATCACTTCGTTACATTACCAAAATTCATACATTACACATACAGAGCATAATTTGGGTAAGTTCATTATCAAAATGTACAATGTACAAAATTCATTAACCAAGACTACATGGACAATTTCAAAAACTGACTTCAAAGTTTCAAAGCATTAACCAACACTACATGGTTGTCTACATATTGCATTTTCCATTACAATACAACAAATCGAGTTTAAAGTTTCAATTCAATCTGTTTTCCAAAAAACAATCAAAGGGTAATCTTCATTTATTCAATGTTGATAAGATCACCCTTGTTTTTAAAGAATTAGGACTTCATGGTTATCTTGCTGTGTATAGTATGACTGTTTCCGGTTGGATTGCCTTATAGTGCTTTTCTCTGTAATCTTTGACATGGATTTGTCTTTGTCTTGTTGCTGCTGTTGACATATTCACAAAAGGATAAACATAGCGGTCCCCACAGAACACAACACTTTCCCATAATCATATACACACAACACAATACAATAATCAACAGATTAGTCCCCACATAACAAAAACACTAAGTACAAAATATATAATTCGTATATAAACCACACGACAAACAAAAACCTAAATATGTTTTACTGTCATTCTACTCGACACTCTACAAACTCAAGTTCTTTAACTTCATTAGATTATATCTTACCCTATGAACATGTTTTTAGGTTCCTGAAGAGGTAAACTTATGCTTCAATTTTTATAACCTACTATAGGACATAAATAAAAAATAAGATATAAAATACAAGAAATTGGTGCTTTTTAACAACACGAAATATTGAGGGATCATTTGTCTCGTCTGTGTATATATATTTTTGACTTTTTTTAAAAAAATATGTATACATATTAATTATTTATTAGTTTCAAACAATATTTTCTTGCATCCGAATTCTACTTACAACCAACCAAACATTCCATAAGATTTGGAATCTGATCCTAGGACTATTAACGAAATGAACTTGATTTGGAATCTGATCCTAGGACTATTAACGAAATGAACTTGAACAAAGGATGCTCGTGTTCGTTTGTTAATATTTTTGATGTGTCATATTCGTTTGTTAAGGTTTTTGAAAATCATGTTCGTATTCGTTTGTTAAGTATTCGTTAACATTGGGAACATGTTCATAACATTAACGAACATGTTCATGAACATATTCGTTAACATTTGCAAACACGTTCGCGAACATGTTCATAAAGACATTATGTTCACAAACAATAACTAAACAAACAACACAACTATTTTATACACACATATACTTAACTACTTGTTCATTAATATGTGATAAACATTATTAAACGAACACTAACAAACTCGTTCATAAACATTATTAAACATACACAAATAAATTTGTTCACAAACTCTTAACAAACAAGCCTTCAAGGCTTCAACTATTCAGACTGTTCATTTATGAATTAATGTCTAAAATTTGTTCATTTATATTCATTTATCTTAATAAACGAACATAAACAAACGCTTAACGACAAGGATATGCTTAACGACAAGGATATGAATAATTTACGACAAGGATATGAATAATTTACCAAAAGCTCTGTTCACTAACCCCAACTGATTCTTTTGCCGGCATAATAACGAGGCATTCTCAAATACCTCTGTTCTAAATTTAAAGAATGGTAGACTAATAAAATAAATAAATCTACTTTTTTTCTCCCAGTTCCCTTTAAAACCACAAAGAAAATCCGAACAAAGTTAAACTGGGCAACGCCACAGGACAGGATGCTACAAGTACAAACATACAGTTCAAACTTTGAATCTGAGTCTAATAATTTAAAGGAGATAAGCTGCAGCTTAAAAGTAAGCATAAAAACTTCCTATAAATACTTCATCATAGGATGAAATGAAGGTGTTGGGACTTTTAGGAAAAACAAAATTTGTGAGTAAGGTGAGCAAGCGATCATGCTGCAGTCATACAGTCTTCCCAGGTACCATACTTTGAGCTGAAACTTCCCCCACCGCTTTGCTGGGCATACTCCAGAATAACTGCCCGAGCACAGAAATCCCAAGTTCTCGCAATGTCCCTCAGTGACATCGGCTGGGATAGACTTCGGAGGGAGGCAGAAAACTTTGACCTGGCCTTGATTGATAGATCCTCGTACTCTTTGCTGTGTGACAGATGATTAAAAATTATAATCAGTTGAAGGTGAACAAAATGCTTGAAAATGCAGGCACATCTCACATAAAAAATCTGGAGAATTTTAAAAAAGCAAAAGTCTTTTAGTGTAAGAAGCGATTAGGAGAAATTTTATTTTCTCCCTCTGGTTTTCATCTTTTATCATATAACATCACCATGTTATTCGTCTTTGAATTTGTTTTCATGTGAAAGACGAATAACACTACATACAAGCATGCATACATAGATAGGGAAACAAATTATTATAGAAAGCGATGATAACTACTGACCTGACTTCAACTGGAAACTTATCCATGATAATTGGAGAGCAATTTGGATAATTTGCAGGAACAAGCAATCTTAAAGGCTGAATTGGTGACTGCCCAATAAAATAGAAAACCATAAAAAAGAAAAAACGTATCAGAAGAAACTAATAAGAGTTGATTGAAGATTGCAACCTGGTCTGTGGGGACAGGCAAACTTACCATTTGAGCTGAAGCATACTGTGATTTTAAATTTGGACTGAGAGACACAGCACTAAAAGAACACTTAACAGTGGTACCTCCACTTCCGTCAGTTGTAGCAGCTAGAACACTTGCATCAACACCTTCATCGCTGATTTCTAACACAGTATCAATCAGTCGTCGATTGATATCCCTTATCTCTTCAATGAGTGCATGATTAGCCTACAAAGGGATAGAAACCATTTTTATTAGGTAAGTAAACTTAAAGGCAACATTTAGGCACATGTTATTATCAAAGAGAAAAATGAGCAAATTGAGGTTATAATGGTTGGAAAATGAAGAGATGCCAATTTCCATAGTTATCACACATTGTTAATTCAAGAGTCATTAGTTTAGTTGAAGAGCGAAGCTTCATATGTAACACAAAAGTTAAGTGAGGGGACTCTCATAGCATCATAGCCTATAAATACATTGGCTCTTTTAGTGTTTATTTATACAAGTGGGACATATTGCATATGTTCCAACTTGAGCAGGAGTGCTAGAAATTGAAGAGTAGTCAGATTTCCTTAGTATCATATTTTGTGTATTCAAGAGTTACTTAATTAGTTAAAGAGCCAATCCCTTTAAGTAACACATGACTCTCATAGTCTCATAGCCTATAAATATACTAGCTCTTTTCTAACTATTTCGTCATGCAATCTATCTAGTTTCATATCTTCTCTGTCTCTCCTATCATCAGATTTCCACCTTGTCTGTTGGTGGTGGCTCCTTGCCACCCACCAGACTTCAAATTCAATATTTCTCCATAATAACGAAATAGAAATTAAGAAGCAATAAGGTAGTGCCTGGCAGGAAATTTACATGGAAACTACAATACTTTACTAGCACAAGAACATCATTCAGGCATACATCATCGAAGAGAAAAATATGTACACATTAAGATTATAACCAAATCATAACTGAGAAGCAATTAGTAGTGCCACATACAACGTGCACAAACATCCTAACAGCAAGAATAAATTATCCATTAAAATACAGCAGAAAAGCTAAAGAAAAGGTCATGCACAAAGTATGATCATGTTGATTGCCCTTGCCAAACAATTTCACCCAAAGTGTAAGGCAGTCCAAAAAACAGAGTGCTTTACACTGTTGACTAGTTCAATTCCCATTTGATCAAGAAAAGCATCATACCAGCAGTAAACAGAAAAAGAACTGAAAGAGATAGTAAGCACCAGTAGTCCAGTACACTGCAAGGATGCAGTTTAAGTAATATACAGTATGGATTCAAATAAGAGGCAGAATTTCACAATAATATTAGGACAGCCTAACCATCTTTATAAGGAGAAAGTATGAAGACTGATGGTGGAACAGAAGTATTAGCAGACCATAACAAAGAAAATAGGAACGACTGGAAAAGCTCAAGGCTGTCAAAGAAAGAACCTCCAGTGGAATCTTGTAAAGAAGACCAAGGATATTAGATTGAAAAGAACCATCAGCAACCAAATGAAAGGGTAAGAAAAAGAGGGGTTGGGAATTTTCAGCAGAGCGTTCAGGGATAAGTTATCATGCTTCAAATAGGAGTAATGTGAAGAAACCTCTCGATGGCATTCTTTAAGAAAGGGAAAGCACTCTAGTCTGTTTGATGCTTCTTTACTTTCAAAAGCATTCCTAGTGGGATTAGCCAAAGTTTGCAATACTGTATACATGTATCGAGTATATCCCCTCCATATACAACAATAGTCGTTTCTTTGTTCTATTAAGAGAAAATTACCACCCATGAATACCTAATTTAAGGTAGAAAAGTATATACCAATGAGCAAGATAAATGATCTACTTTTATAAGTGAAAGAGAACACTAGACAGATAGTATACCTTAATCTTGAGTCTTTTTATGCTGGATGTTGCTGTGGACTCCAAATCAGATGCTTCAGAGCCATTCCATAGTGCAAAACTATCATTTACACTTCCACTAGATGACACTACATTTGAGGTTGTATAGCATTTCATTCTCTTTGTTCCAGTAGGTCCATCCTGTGTCAAGAAACTTCTTGCCTGCATACGGCATTTTGTCATGGCAACCAGATCTTCACCAACAGCTGCTCTTGAGCCATTTCCAGGTGCAGATCCAGCTATTCTATCCATCATACTGATAACAGAGCTCATATCACTAACAGCGGAACTCAATGCTTTAGCTGAAACTGTTCTTACCTGAATAAAATAGGTAGGTTAAAGCAAGATTTAACAACAAACACCCCAGGTTAAAAAGTGGAACTATACTAACCGCATTAATCAAGCGTTCCAGAGGTTGTTCAACACTTGACTTCCCAGAAATGGTGGTTGGTACATTTGCATGTGTGCCATCTAGACTGTTAATTTCTGGAAGCAACGGTGATGCTGATATCCCGGGAGTATCGATTGCCAGAGATTGAGCTGATGCAGACACAGCATTTGTATGCTGATGCCCTACATTCCCAGCACCAAGAAGTGATGGAATCCCCATGCTAACTTTTTCTGACTCCCCTGGCAAGGGAGTTGAAGGAGATGGGACAAAAGGTGAATTTGCAGATTGGAGAGGTGTTCCGGTTTTTGTAAGAGATGCCAACACATTTTGCTGGTCAATTTGTGGTGAAGAATGCTGGGCAGGCTGAGGAGAAAGTGTCTGATGAACTTGAGGTGAGGAGATACTTGACTTGAGCTGTGGGTGATGCGATACAACACGCTGGCCAAGTGACTGCACACCTTGTGGTTTAATACCTATCTGCTGCCTCATCTTGATATCATTTGTATCAACCATTTGGTGAAGTTGTGACATTGACTGTGCTGCCAGAGGAGCCTGTGGCTGCTTTATTTGCTGCTGTTGTTGCATTAGCTGTTGCTTTTGCAAAATCTGCTGCTGCATCTGCCGCTGCTGTATCTGTTGCCTCAGTTGTGGGTTCTGCAACATTTGCTGTTCATGTTGCTTAGGATGCTGGTGCTGAAGCATATTAGAATTTTGCTGAAGCATATTAGAATTTGGCTGAAGCATATTAGGATTTGGCTGAAGGTTAGTCTGCAGTGAATTTGCTCCACCTTGTGATGAAAATGAGTTTATGTTCATCTGTTGGGGACCAGGATTTTGTTGTAAAGCACCAGTAGACACCTGCTGCAGTGAATTTAATGAACTACCCTGCCCCATATCAAAACTAGCACCAGGCTGTATTGTCGATAACATGTTTTGCTGAGAGTTTGAGACTGCAGATACAGAAGACAGAGAATTATGCTGCATGTTGGTCAAATTATTCTGTTGCATTGCTGCCATAGTGCCTTGCACATTTACAGATTGCATCTGAAGATTAATTTGGCCATCATGATTTTGTGGAGGGTGAGGAGGTTGCCCTTGCTGCAAAGATGAAGCAGGTTTTCGGGTCCTGTTGGAATTAAGAAAATAAATTATCTGCCTCTCAATATAGCCCATTTTGTCCTTGTGTTGCGGTTGAATTTCATTTTTGTTAAGCCTCAACATGTGAAGAAGGCGTTCTACCATAACCTTAAACATCTTGAGCTTTTCAATTTGTTCATTTTTGGGTTGTTGAGGAACAGAATCATGCTGCAAAAGAAACAAATTGTGTTATAAGAAAATGACAGGGGAAATACATTCATATAATGTAAAAATGAGTAATAATTTCCTTCATCTAAGTCTGTGACTCATTCCTTTTTCTTTCTTCTCTAAAACTGTTTTGTCAGAATCTAAAAGAGTCAAAGTGCAGGAGGAAATTTCAGAATACACTAAATTTAAATACTAGTTGGCACAATGTTGTTGATTTTAAATCTTCTCCAAAGTGTGGTAAACAAATTTATGAATCCAAAACAAATAAATTTTAACTGCTAAACAAATGTGGTTGACTTTATTGTGCTCCAAATTGCGGTACACATATTTGTGAATCCGGAGCATGTTATTCAGTGTCGTAAAAGTTGCTAGGCACCACCGATGGGTGCCTAGCACCTAGGCAGCCTAGACAGGCGCCTAGGTGCACAACTAAAAAAAACTTGATAAGTATCACTCTCATAAAATATAAATGTTCAATAGCACATAATACACTAAAAACACATAATACTCTAAACATAACAGATACAAACGAAACAAACAAAATGTAAAAAATAATAATAACAATGGACGCCTAGACGCCTAGTCAACTGACTGCATAGAAGGCCGATTTTCCCATTCTTCCTTCTGTCAAAGGGCACGCACACCTAGGCATTCTGATGTTAATTTTAAAAATTGTAACAATAACTTCCCAAAACTTTGTGAATGCATTTAATCATGAGACCAGGCTTCTGAGTCTCATTTAGGAAATGAGACTTTCACATTTCAGAAGTATGACTTGTGTTAAAGAGGGCAGCAAAAATAAATGGTGGGGAAGTGGAGGCAAAGACAGCAATCTTCTAGGCATACCTCTATTCTCACCTTTATATGGTTTCTGTTCCGTTTCCTATCCTCCTCTCCCCTAAATCTCCTCTTTTGTTCCTATTTACAGATATCTTGTAGATCCTTGTGCGCAATTAGAAAGCAAGAGGATTCGATTATTCGGTGCTTAGGAACGGGGAGAACCTGGGAAGATTTTAGGAGAGGAATGAACGAAAGTTGCCCTGTGAGGAGACCTCTGGTCCAGAGTTCGTTCTCAGAGAGCTAAATGAAGCATAGGGCACTTTCACAGATGCTGCGTCCTTGTTCTTGAAAATAGGGCACAAGAACACATTTCGTAAAAGCGGCGTGCTTCTTAAATGACAGACTAGGTCTCATATTTATTCTAGAAAGTGGAGATTGTTTTGAGATGTTTGGGAATTTTTTTTCCAATTAATATTTTGACCCTGTTTAGTAAATGGATAATTTTCCAATTTTCTGGACCTATTTCCAAATAGAGAACGCAAATTAGAGAATTCTCCAGTCCTAAATGACAGTATGACACACTAGGTCTCATATTTTAGAGAGGGGATTGTTTTGAGCTGTTTGGGAATTTTTTTTTTTCAATTAATATTTTGAGGACCTGTTTAGTAAATGGAGAATTTTCCAATTTTCTGGACATATTTTCCGAAATAGAGAACAGAAAATTAGAGAATTCTCCAATTTTTCAAAATAGCGAACGAATTTGGAAAACACATTTAAATTTATTTTCAAATTTTCTGCTTAGCTTCATTTAGAATCACTATTATCATTACTTATGAACTTCTAATTCATCTATTTATGCACCTTACCTTCACCTACCTACTCACCCACATGGCCACATATCTACCCCACCACCACCGCCGCCACTACCTCCCTTATAATCACTACTTCCTTCCACCCACTCACCAATACAATTGTAAGTGATCAACCGGTTAGATTCAAAATTGACAATCAACATATGGGCTTAATAAGGCCATGGGTTAAACTAGCTAATTGGTTAGATTCAATATTTTAGTATAGTTTGGACCATGAGCATTACAACCCAATTAAGTGACCTCGGCCCAACCTTAGATTCTAACACAGACATATTTGAAACAATTAGAATATATTATCCAAAAAATATCACTTGAAATTTTGAATATCTAAATTATCACCCGACCCCACTAGATGCCCACACATGAACCCACCCACACTATTGTCACTTACCATTGTCCACTAATATTTATATTTATATTTCAATACAATGAAAGCAAGTAAATTTCAAAAAATAAAAAATAAAAAATAAAAAATAAAAAATAAAAAATTGTATTTATAAATTGGAAGATAGTTGAATTTAAACAGTGTTAAGAGTCCCACATTGAAAATATAAGAGAGAACATATAAGCTTATAAGGTCATAGATTAAACTAGCTAATTGATTGGATTCAATCTTTTAGGATGGTTTAGCCCATGTGCATTATAGCCGAATTGAGTGACATTGACCAAATCTTAGATTATTACATGGTATCAGAGCTCAGTCCATTTTGGTGGCATACAAAGCATTTGTTTCAAAAGGGGGGTTCAATCCAATTTCAAGTGGTCAACCGGTTAGATTCAAAATGACCCGATTGTCCACTTGGGGGTGGGGGTAGGGAGGTGTTAAGAGTCCCAGATTGAAAATAGTGCATTATAGCCCAATTGAATGACCTTGGCCCAATCTTAGATTATAACAAACATGTTTTCTCGTTTTCCAATTGGAAAGCGAAGAATTTGGAAAACTAGAGATATATAAAATGAAAAAAGGTTTTTGTACCTAAATAGACCTTGAATTTTTCAATACGTTTCATTTATAGATTTATTTTTTACAGTGTTGCAAAAATCCCACCTAGGTGTCGATTAATCCCTGTCTAGGCGCTAGACGCTGGTTGACCGCCTAGCGTATCACCTTAAATGGTGGTCTAGGCGGTTGGCTAGCTAGGTGACCGCCTAGGCCTCCTAGGCGGCCGATTAACTATTGTTCTTTTTTTTTATGGGTTATTTAACTCAAAACAACATCGTTTTGAGTGAAATAATCCTAAATTATACAAACTCTAAATATTTTTTAGGTTAATATTTAATATTTTAGTATTAACTATTAAAGTATTATATAATTTATAATTATTAGTCTTTAAAAAATTAAAAATACTTAAAACAAATTTTTAAAAAATAAAAAAATACATGGGCGCCTAGGTGCCGATTAATCCCCGCCTGGGCGCTCCCCGAGCACCCGAGGAGCGCCTAGCGATTTTTTTAACCATGGTTTTTTAATAAGATGATAAAATTCAATGAGCTGCTTACTGAACATTACAACTTTGGTTTTAATTATGACAAGAAGATAGATATACTTTCATTCTGGAAGTTACTTATGTTAACATTCATCAAGTTCCTTGAGCTGCTCATTTAATGTTTGCATATTACCCAAACCTTTCTTCACACAGTCATTGTGCGTGTGTTTGCCTATTTATGCTTTTAATTAAGGAAATAGAACTCCAGGTTTCTACATGAAGTAGTTCAATCTCACAACTGAGACTATCTTCCATCTCCAGAAGTAGAAGAAGATTTCCAAGTGCAGTTTTTTCATTGACTATTTCTGTCATGTGCATAGGATTTTTCACCTAAAATGGCCAAAGCTAAATAAATTGAGGTAAACCATAACGAGTTTCCTCAACTCCAGTCTCTCTCTCTTTTGGGGTATGTACAGAAGCTAAAACCAACTGAACCAGTTTTTGAAATTTTGCTCAAATAAATTACCGTGAATGAATATCATGCAAAAATTTGTTCAGAACTTAATAGTGACAACCTATATAGAAATGTGTAAAATAGGTTTAGAAGTCAGAACAGATGCAAAGAATAGATTCATTTATCCTGCATCTCACCTGAGACAACTTGCCAGCGATCTTCTGGAACAATTCATTTAGATCCATATAATATGTCTCTTTCATGGCCTTGATCTGCAAAAAATCTTACTGCTTAAGTTACTTGGTTTATAAGTCCACAAACACAAAAAGAGATAGCTGTTGTAATACTACATTACAACTAGACCAACTTAGGGACCCAAAATGAGGTAAAGAAGTAAAACAAAAGAAGAAATTGAAATGCAAAGAACAAACTAAAAATGTCACAGAATTGAAGGTGCCAACCGAAAATGAGTTTACTAAAGCAAGGGAGTATTCATCAGTTAACTTGTATGCATTCCAATTTAAATTGTGAAACAGAAAAGCAAACAACTTTATCCGAAATCTAAAATCATCAGCCGAGCCAGAGAAAACTAGAGGAAAGTACATTTGAAGAAAAGCATTGAGTGTACTAAGGACAATAGGTTATCTCAGAGTTTATTCCGCTTTGGGTCCTCAACTGTAATGTCATTCTCAATTTTGGTCGTTGAATTTGATTTAGTTCTTTGACTTAAAAAAAACATTCCACTTTTAATCCAAAATTAGCCATCTTTCTGTGAAAACTTTACCCTGCTGTATTTAAGGGCATTTTGGACTAAAAGTGGAGCAAATTAAATTCAAGGACCAAAAGAGGAAATGAAACTATAGTCAGAGGACCAAAAGTAGAATAAACTCAATAATATCATCTAAATCACTGAATGTGACAACCACCTCAAGGGATAAGATAATCTCAACTCCAAAATTATAATATCTTATCCCAAGATGCCAAGATGAGATACTAAGATCATTTTAGTTACCTCAGACCCTAGCATATGAGAATGACACATGACAAACAACAACCATTAGATTTTATTATTAGCATAGTTTAGTTTCTGAACCCATCACCTGTTAACATTTTATCCAAATTTCATACTTAAACTTCATGAATAGTCCTTGATTTATATAAACTTGACTGCATTGCTGCAGATGACCCAAACAATACAAACTAAAAAGCGAAATGCAACGCCTAAAAAAACACCGTGGAATTCACTTTTCAAGTGGTTCTTATTTATATCTTTCACTTAACCAGACAATTTGGCAAACTCTACTTTTTTTCTGTTGAAAGAAAGAAATCATTTTTAAGTTTGAGCTCCATAAAGTCTTATGTTAAGTTAAACTGATGCAGTACCTTTTGGTAAGCCTCTTCCTGCCAATCAGCGACATTTGCATTTCCAGTTTGAGCCGTTGAATCTAAAGATGCTACATTAAAATTTTCAAATGTAGATATGAATTAACAAGCTTTTACCAGCTATAGACAAAAATTTAATGAACATACAGCCACATAAATAGAGAGAGTATAATCATTACAATGGCAAATAAACAGCACACACAGGTAAATTTTATATTTGGAAACACAAAGAGAAATGCAACTCAGGGAAATTTGATCTATACATCTATAAAATGTACTAGAAATGATGCCTAACAGTGTATAAGTTTCTTACTAGGGTAACAACAAGCAAACCTAAAACAACCTGAAACGGTTTCTTACTACAAGGACATGAGGGGGGAAAGAGGGGGGGGGAGGGGGGGCGGGGGCGGCAGCAAGGACAAGTCCAGTTGGTCAAATACTGGTAGATATGACGATATCATAAAGATGCTTCAAAACAATTTGAAAATATAAGCTACTCCAGATTCAATGGCATAAAGCAGCAATGTTATTAGGAAAAGGGAAAGTAACATAATGCAAACTTTTGAAGTTGCTCAACACAGATACATACTAGATGATGCTTCTGGAGTAGCCCTTTGTGGCTGAAAATTTTGCTTCTGCTGATCAATCAAGTTCTGCTGTTGAAGTAAAGGACTTGGAGTTTGAAGCCTCTGCTGCATTTCTCGTTGTAAAGGATTTGCCTGCTGCTGCAAACCCAATGGTCCAGGTTGTGATTGATTCTGTTGCATCATTTGCTGTTGTGGCTGAGATTGAAGACCTTGAGTTGGCAAAAGTGTAGCACTTGGAAGCATTTGTTGTTGCCCTGGAACCTTTGATTGTTGTAACATCTGGATATGTTGATTAGTTGTCAATCCAGAGTTACTAGATTGATTTCCAGCCAGCTGTTGCTGTTGTAGACCAGCAACATTACCTTGAGGGCCCATTTGCTGCTGATGTATACTTGGAACATTATTTTGCTGATTAATTAACTGCTGCTGTTGTACACTAGAATAGTTATTCTGTTGGGCCATCAGCCTATTCTGCTGGTGCTGCACATCAGGGATGTTGTTTTGCTGGCCAATTAGCTGGTTCTGCTGGATATTTGCAACGCTCTGCTGCTGCCCAATCAGCTGCTGTTGCTGCTGTTGAGGTTGTTGCTGTTGGCTTTGCAACATTGACTGTTGCAACATTGATCCCTGCTGTTGATGAATCATAGGAGTTTGTTGTTGCTGCTGCTGCCTGAGAACCGGTTGTGACCGTTGCTGGAGCATGGATTGACTTGGTTGTTGAACAGAAGACTGTTGATTCTGCTGAAGGTTTGACAGAGAAGTTTGTTGTGTGGTAGAGGGCTGCATGACCGCTTGCTGAGAAGATTGGATCTGAGTTGGTTGTAGTAGGTTCTGTTGTTGCTGCTGCTCCTGTTGCTGCTGCACTTGAGATTGAAGCTTCTGTTTCATCATGTGATGGCGTAGCTGCTGTTGGTAAAGATGTGGATGAGGGGTCTGAGATTGTTGCAATTGCTGTTGCTGTTGCTGTTGCTGTTGGGAAACAACTTGTTGTTGCCTCCCTTGCATCTGTCTCTGAGAATTGGGTACCATATTCGAATGACCCATGCTGTTTCCTACTGAATTTTGAGCAACATTGGGAATTCCTTGTACATTCTGCAAATTAGAATTTTGGCTTACTACATTTGGAATGTTAGGCTGAGTCAAATTGCCAACGCTAGGAAGTGCAGGCACCAAACTAGCAGAATTCTGCATTCCAGACGATGTAATATTGTTCTGAATATTTTGGGAAAGTAGTTGCTGCCGGGCTTGAGATTGATTGGTTACCATTGGAACAGAAAGCTGCTGCACTTGGTTATTAACTTGGGGTTGCATTGGATGTGAACCTACAGAAAGGCATCAAGAGACATGTCCAGAGATATGAGTCGAGGCCTCAGGCTCATAGCAATTTTAATAGTGCAACAAACGCAGCAGCCATAAAACAAAAGCAACCCTACTTTAGAACCCAGTAAGATATAAAAATTTATAGTCCTAAAAGAACAACCGAAAATAGGAAACAAGAATCTTTCTCTACAAGAGTTGTCATAGTAAAATAACATCTACAAGAATAGTAATCTTCTCTACCCAACGGTTGAGCAAGAGTAACCAATACCACTTCCATTATAACAATTAATTTGGTCACAAATTAAATGAACATGAAATCCTGCTATATTACCTGTTCCTTGGGGATTTTGACTACTATTGGCAACATTAGCCTGCAGAGGATTAGCTATGGGATTTTGTGATTTTGTCTCCATAGATAACATCTTCAAGGATATCTTCCGCAAATAATCTGACTGCAATAGAAATTAAGGTGATGGTTAAAAGTTGTGCCATATATAAATAATCTTAGTAGTAAACATTTTGAAGGTTACATAAATAATTGAGTAGATAAAGGCTGTAAATTTAAAATGACAAACATTATGTATACCTGATTTGTTGCAGCAGTATAAATTTTTTCCTCAAACCTCACTGCAATTTTCTTAAGTTCCTGTAGTCCCTCTGGTCCGGAGAAGGGAAGATGTCTCTTTAAAGTCTCCATTCTATAGCCATCATATTTCATATATCAGTTATGACAAAAGTTGATAAAGATACCATCCAACATTACAAGAGAACTACATCTAAAATCCATCACAAAGAGATCAATAATGAGTATATATTACCCACCCCTGCCCCACCTAGAATGAAGAAAAGAATTCTTCTTGTGAGCATAGCTTCTCAAATATGATAGTACAAGAACCAAATATTGAAGTTTAGGGGCTCTTCCAAATAAGCATAGAATATAGTGCTTCACTGCTTCTAAAAAATTTTATAGTGTATATGATTGCCAAAAATAAACACAATAAATATTGACTCCCTAAAGCCCAAACATGTAGTTTTCTGAGTTAATATTTGGAACATGTTATGCCATGCCAATGTAAAATATGACTCTATACTTTTTGCGGCCTAAAAAAATGTTGAAATTACCAGATTAAACTTCCATCAGGCTTATATATATGTATGCAGCTTAAAAGTTCAATAAATCAATCCCCGGACTCTAAAATTTAGTATTTACTGCTAGTTCCATCAAACATATAGCATTAGACAGATAGCATCCATTAAAATACTAAGAAGAAGCCTACGAATAGCGAGAACCAGCAAATTTAGGGTTTTCAAACATTCAAATTATATAATTGGCTTCCAATTCGCAAACGTATGACGGCCAAGTTTGCACAGAAATTTGATAAAGAGTGCGGAAAATTTACATCTTGTTGACAATCCTCTGCCTGGACTCCGGTTGCAATTGAGTCCGCCAATCGCCCGTCTCCATAGCTCCGGGAACCGGTGCTGCCGCCGCCACAGCAATGGCGGTGGGGTCACCGCCCTGAGGCTGGGCCAGAGGTTGCGCCGCCCTCCAATTATTGCCGTCCATGCTATATCAACTCCCTTCTACAGCTTCAATTACAGCCGAATCGATAAACGAAAGCGAAAATTCCCAGACTAGTGGTCAAAGAGACTGACTCGAGAATTGGAGAAAGATTTTTAGAGAGAGAACTGGAAATTCAACAGAGATGAGAAGATTCTACGTGGGCACCCAACATTAAATACCGTTTACTTACGGCAAGATAAGAATATTAGAGAGCGTTTGGTAGTCTTCGGGGGGAAAGGTGAGAAAGTTTTAATTTCACATCTGTTGTTTGATATAGGGTTAGCTTTATATCAAACTGAAATATGTGTTTATATATTATATATTTAATAAGGTTAATAAAAATTAATTTTATGATATCAGAACAAAGTAAATCTCACATAGAAAAGGTTTGATTTGCTTTTCTCATACGATTATAAATATATTAAATTTATTCAATTAGATATTTATATCTTTTGATATCAAAATAAAAGTGTTGTAGATGTAAGAAGTTTGTTTATCACATCATTCGAAGTAAAATAGCATTATTTATCGAATAAATTTATCTCTTTCAACATATTTTTACATATATATTATTTTGAATTTTAAATATTCTTGTTGTAGATTGAATTCTTGACATATTATTTATTAATTATGTTTTTTAATATTTGTATATAACAAGAATATTTTAGATATTAAAAACAAAATTTTCTACAAAAAAATTGAACGAATCAAACATCTTAACTAATTTTTTTTAGTAATTTAATTTTTATTTTTTAAAATAATACTAAATGTGTTAATTAATTTTTTTACAAAATTATTTCCATCAAATAAATTCTGAAAAATACTTTTCCGTTGATGTAAATTACCAAACGCCCTCTTATGCAGTAGAACTCAGTAATTACCTTTTAACTCCCATTAATTACTGTGGTTATCATCATTTTACTATGATTAATGAAATTAATATTAGTATTTGCTACGCAATTAGTTCGGTCAATGACATAAAGCTCTGCAAGCGCGCTTCTCTGACAAAACTGCCCCTTTTAAGATATTGCAAGAATGTTCTCCCAATATCTTATAGTTTTGTATTATTGTCTAATTTTATATAAATTATTAAAATAAATTTAAAAATGTTTTTAAATCAATTAATGTTTAAACATGTCATTTTTTGTCAATTGCATGATTTTACGTTGTGTATATACTCAATTGCAATTCTTTTGAGTTTGATGGTTCAACTACAGTTTCGTGTATAATTTGATGACATATTTGACATTTATTTATAATATAACATGAAAAAATGTCACTTTTGGTCATATGACTGTTGTAGTAATTTCAATTATGGAAATACATGTTTACCTGGCCTCATCATTTCAACAAGTATATCTCCGTTACGATATTCTGACAATTTGATCAGATAGACTAAAATTAGAAAAAATGAAATGAGTGTTGATGGAACAAATCATTTCTATGTAGTTCACGTGTATAGAATACGTATGGAAATTGTAAGACGAATCAAGATAAAAAGCCTTGAAATTGACTCTAAGGGTGTGTTTGGTTGGTGGGTTTAGGCATAAGGAATGGGTATGAAAGTGATTGCTTGTGTTTGGTTGATAGGTTTTGTGAATGCTACTATGGGTTTGGAATACCCAATTAATGACAAAACCCATACCCTTATTAAATAAGGGTTTCATCTCCCTTCCTCATTTCTTCCGCAACTATTAATAATCATTCTCATTCCAACCAATTACCAAACATGCTAAATACTTTCATCAAAACCCATTACTATTACCAAGTATTTGATACTCATTCCGATTCCGATTCCCATGTACGAACCAAACGCACCCTAAGTATCCCTTTTATTCAATGTTTAGAGACAGTCTAGATAGTCCCGTGTAAGTGTTGTAGAGAACTAGAGATAGAGTGAATAAGCCACCCCCTTGGTTTGGGAGTGATTGATCTTTATATAGGCCCAAGGTATTGACTAGGGTAATTTATATCGTGGATTAGGATGCACAATGCAGTGTGCACCCTGATCCAAAACGACGACATTTTTGGTCTTTTTAATTAACAACTTTTTTTTTGAAAATTTCGTTTTTCGCCTATCGCTAACTTTTAAGATGAGTTTTGTGTGTGTTATGATGCTACTCTGTGCATTCTGGCTACAAATTATGTACATTCATCTCAATTATGTATATTAATCACTTGAGTTGTGTAAGACGAGTTATGCGTAGGTTATGACGTGTTTGTGTATTTGGTGTTATCATTTATGTACATTATGGTGTTAACCATTAGAGACACTAAGAATAGTTATGTATACGTGTGTGACATCTTTTTGTACATTATGTTTTGACATTATGTGTATTCTTTACACGGATTTTGTATATGACATTGGAAATCAATAATCTACATAATTATATACTAGAATACACCTAATCTCTTAATAGAATACACAAAATTATAAGATTAAATATTATCATTTATGTTTCATGAGGCATGGCATTCAAATCATTAATGTACATAATTATATATTATAATACACATAATATCTAAATAGAATACACAGAATTACACATAACGGGGATTGAACGGATGGAACGGTGTTCGTCGCGCCAACTCTCCACTAACTTAGTTAAACGCCGTCATTTTGGACCAGGGTCCACGATATAAGGATTGATTAACTAGTTGACGTTGACCCGAATCGTTTGACACCAACCCGACTACAAAACAATAGCATGGAACGTATGTGGAGGTCAAACCCGGGAATATTCCCTATCAAGTAGCCCTCAGTCCGAGCCGTGATATCGAGCTAATGGGGCAGAGTTCGAGTTGGAATACTTGATTATACAGTCCATGACTAACGACGGTTGCCTCATTAAAAACCTTAGATTAAGAAAAAATCAGTGGGAAAAATGTTAGTTAAGGGGAAAAGAGCACAACCATAAGTACATCCTTTTGGACTATAAGGGGTTGTTTAGATTTTTACTGGTCTTGGGATCAGATTTGTACCATGATTGAGAGATCAAATTTTACCGATATTGCGACCAGATTATCTGTTACGACCGTGAAGTCGAATTAATTGTGATCTATTGATTTAAGTGTTGAGTTCAGACTACGTGATAGTGGGTCAGATGTCTCTGAACTCCTTTATAGCTTATAGAAATAGTCTAAAAAGATCTCCTACCTCGCAATAAGTGCGGTATTTATAGTCGAGGCTGGGAAACAAATTCCCTCATTTCAACATGCTAGGCACATGGAACACTTGCGTAGGTTGAGGTCGAGGCAAAAGGAGAATCATACACGTATTCTTAGATGCTCTAAAAAACACGGAGCGTAGTCGATGAAATCTAAATCTAAAGGCCTGACCCCGACTAAATAGGTTGGGCCGGTAATGAAGATGCTGGGATATGCTAGGAACCAAACAGGTAGGCTCGACTTTTAGGATGATCAAGAAGAGTCTAAGTGTGCTCGACAGTGATCGATTTGACACTAGTACAAAATAGCACATAAAACACTCACATTTAGCTACTGTTCTTGAAAGAACAGTTGTGTATTCTTAAAAAAAAATCGCGCGGTGGAAATTCCGTAAATAAGTGAAGAACAATCCGCTACCGTTGTTAGTAGGAACGGATGCGAATTTAAAAAAAAAAAAAAAAAAAGCGCCCTTTATATTTTGCTACCGTTTCGTGTCGAAACGGTAGCGAAATATAAGTTATTAAAATTAAAAAAAAAAGTGAAAAATGCATTTCGCTACAAACATACACACAGATCCCAGATCTGCTTCAAACAAATTAGATCCACGGCCACAGACCACTACTTCCACACAAACGCAACCAGACCACGGCTTCCATCGCCACACCACCGCAGCCTCCACCGTTACCGCATCCGCCTTCCACCGTCGCAGCCACCACCGCCGTCACAAACAGATCTGCCGCCCGCACTAGCCACGACCACCATTGCAGCCTTCGTCCACTACCTCCGCCTCAGTCACGGCGACCGCACCTCTGCCTCCATCGCCTTCGCCGTCGTCTGCCTCCGCCACCAGCGAGCCTCCGTTGTAAGCACCACCACCGTAGCCACCATCCATTTTCGCCTCCCCCGCAGCCAGCCACCAGATCTGCGCAGCGCAACCACCACCACCACCACCGTCCGCCATTTCCCCCTCCACAACAGCCACCACCGTCCGCCATTTCCGCCTCCATTGCGCAGGTTACATTTTTTATTAATGTTTTTTTGTTTTAATTTGTTGACCTAATTGATGATCAAGTGAATAATTGAAGTCTTTTACTACTTATTTGTGATTCTACTTGTGTAGGTACAAAATGTTGACGACATAGTTAAAGATTTGCTAATGCAAATCCAGAATGGTGAGGTAATAATTTGGACCGAATCTCTCTACCTGCTTCATTCTATTTTTAGTGAGAATTGGTTTTACCTTTTAGTTGATAGTTCCATGTTAGGTTAGTAGAGAGTTGTTTCTTCCACTTTTAAGGTAATAGTTCATTAGTTCTAATTGATTCGATCTAGCCAATGTACTGTATCTGTCATTCTGTCTATAATTCTATATAAGATTCTACCCTTGGATTTGAAAGACATTGCTAACAATTCATTTTGCAGTCCAATATGTTCATTAATAGATGATTATATGTTTTTTTTTTTACACAAGAAACATTATTTCAAAGGCTTTGCTTGACATAGTGGAAATGTGCTTGACTAAAAGAGATCAAATGTTAAATTACATTGTTCTTCCTTTTAAGACATGCATGGTCAAAGCCTTTTGCATTGGGCTTGACCTCTAAGAGGCATATTATTAACATTATGCCATCACTTGTCCAATTGTTAATGGAGACATTTATTAGCAGAGAGCCAGAGATTGATACTTACATTCTATGTCAGACAATTTAGTCTCGTCCTATCATACGAACATGCCCTAGTAGTTTTTCTCTTTAAATTTATTATGCTTCTTCTAGTTATACTTTAATTAAAATTCTGTCTCCATTGCAGGCAGTAGATCCAAAAGATATTGATGGTCTTAAGCGAAGAAATTTGATTGCCCAACAGTAATTATCTAGGTGTTTCTTAGATTTCTGTCCTTTATACTTCTCAAGTTAAAATCTTTTGTAATCTCCATATGTGTTAATCTTCTCATTTCTTGACTGTGTCAATTTGCTTCTCCTTTTAGGAGTTGGAAAGGCTACTCAGTAAGGAAGGGTCCTAAGTATGCTCCCAAAAGGATAAAAGAAGCTACTAACCTCACTCGGGAGAACTTGCATAGGTAATTTGCTGAACTTATGGCTCTGCCATTAATTTGCTGAACTTAATCTCTGCCATTAATTGCTGAACTAAAATCTCTGCCATTACTTGTGGTTTTGAGTTCCAACTATGCCATATAATGCCATGACGTTAAGGCAAATAATCCTGTTATTTTAAAGAATTTTGATTTCTTTCCACACATTAATGAGGCTGCTTAGAGACTTTTGTTGGTTGTTTAGCTCTGCGAAATGTTATATGCAGTTGTACCCAAAGCTTTTGTTCGAATGTGAGTGGTTTTTTTTCTTGATTTTCGAGTTTTCTCAGCTTTGTTTCATTATTGAAATTGTTGAGCTTATTACTCTGAGTTGATCTAGCAGTGTACAGAGGGAGCTCATCGGCCTGTAGACTGTGAGACTATTGCCAAGTGGATTTCGAAAAACAGTGTTGAATTGAAAACATGAATTGGTATAACAGTCAATTGCTGAACTTTTAACTGTGATTATTTTAGTGCTAGCAAATAAATTTTCACAAATGGTTCTAGTTTTTTAAAGGCAAATACAATCTCGATCATCCTTTCATGGAATTTGAACCTTTTATTTTTTATCCTATCAGAAACCATTTGCATGATAGTAAACAACGAAGAATAAAAAAACATTTTGCCTTGTGGACAAATACTAAGGGTTGGAATTTTACCATCCAACTATCCATTTATGTGCTCTGAGCTCTCACCTAGCTAGTGTAGGGAACCCATAAGTTTTAAACTTTGTATATTTTTGTGTGTGTCTAGTACCACAGATATATATTACGACACTTCTATTCCATTTTTTGACATTTTTCTTTCCATATAAGAGTACTTGCCTTTTTCTTTTATTTGCAAATTTCATATTTTAATTATTCTCTTTGACTTGCCTCAATGTTGCACGTGCCCCAATTTTCACACTTTTCCATGTGCATTGTTTAATATAAAATTGGCAATTTTGTTTTCTGTCAAAATGATAAGCTCCTAATGATGGTTTATAGCATTATGCTTTCCTATTCTGAGGTTCTGAGCTTATCCTGTCTGATTGCAGCATCGTTGAGGACAAAGTTATATTCCCTGCTGTAGACACAGAGTTGTCTTTTGCCCTGGAGCATGCAGAAGAAGAAAATGAGTTTGGTAAGCTCAGATGCCTCATAGAAAACATTCAGAATGCTGGAGCTAACTCACCTTCTACTGAATTTTATTCAAAGTTATGCTCTCATGCTGATCATATAATGGAGATAATAGAGAAGCACTTCCACAATGAGGAAGTTCAGGTGAGTGATTGTCTAATTAAGATTTTCTTTTCCATAGAAAACCATTTACAAATGGTGATATTTTCCTTCTTGCATTAATAATACGAGTAAATTTTGTTTCCTGTCCATTTTGATTTTGAAAATTGAAATTTTAAATTAATTACTTATTTTTGTCACTACACGTGCAATAGGTTCTTCCGCTTGCACGAAAACATTTTAGCCCAAAAAGGCAGCGGGAACTGCTTTTTCAGAGCTTGTGTGTGATGCCACTTAGACTGATTGAATGCGTCTTACCGTGGTTAGTAGGATCACTAAATGAGGAGGATGCAATGCCTTTTCTGCACAATATGCATATGGCAGGTACTGTGTTTTTTCTTACCATTCTTTAGTTAGTATCTATTACTATTATGCCTTGTTGAAGAGGATCCACGTTGCCTTTCTCATTTTGTATTTGATACAGCTCCGGCATCAGACACTGCGTTGGTAACACTTTTCACTGGTTGGGCATGCAAAGGCCGTACAGGAGATACTTGCTTGTCTTCTAATGCAACAGGTTGCTGTCCTGATGAAGAACTGTCATGAAATCAAGATTGTATAGGCCGATGTTTTTGTGCCAGAAGTGAATCTTTCTCATATGCCCAAGAAGATTGCCAGGAAAGATGTTCAAGTTCCACTTTAGGAGAGAGATGTGATCCTTCTGGAACATGAATTGGTATGTTATTTTTTATTTGTTTTTTTTATTTGCCGAGTTATAAACTTTTACTGCTTATTTTATCTGCCTTATGAGTTATAAACTTTAATTTTACATACCTTTTACTACTTATTTTATCTCAGAAGCTTGAGCATGTAGGATATAATTCTATTTTAACTAATTTAAGTGTTATTGTCCCTTAAGCAGTGTGATTTAATCCCTTGTAGGCTATGCCTTGGTGCATGATCAGACCATGGCAAAAAGACAGGTGGTTTTTATGCATGCAATCGCTATGAAGCAGCAAAACACGGGGGAGTGGTATGTCCAAAATTATGTTTGGTCACTTTTGGATGTCTCATATGTTTGTTTTCTGGGTCGTTTAATGCATTGATATTGAGTTAGTTGATGATGCTTAATTTAGTTACCAACTTTTGCTTTGCCTATTATTGATTATAGTATGATGAATCTGAAAGGAGGAGAGAGATGGCCAAAAATTCCTTGGACTAGAGTACTAGACTAGTATTTGGTTGTAATTTCATTCTCTCTTCTGTAGCTTTCAATTATTTATAATTTGGAATTGTAAACCTTTAATTTCATTGATTCTTTTTTAAGCTTTGAAGTATTGTAGTTTCAATTGATCATAATGTTTGTGTGAGAATTGCAGGTTGAATATTATTGTTTTGGTTTTAAGTAAAATAAATAAATTAAAATATTTTTTAAAAAATATATATATAACCATCCGTTACTAGCGGATGATTTTTTTTTAATTTTTTTTATTATAGATCATCCGCTACCGTTCCTAGCTAGGAACGGTAGCGGATGCTTAATTTCTTTTTTTAAAAAAAATACTAATTCGCTATCGTTCTTAGCTAGGAACGGTAGCGAATGATCAAATATTAAAAAAAAAAAATTAATCCGCTACTGACTTTTCGCTACTGTTGTACAACGGTAACGAAAAGTCAGCGATATTCAGAGACTGTCCCATCAGCTACTGTTGTACAACAGTAGCGAAAAGTCTTTTACAACAGTAGCGGATGTGCAGTTTTGTACTAGTGTGACCATGTCACGTGCTAGAAGCTCGATATCGAGTACTATACGTACATTGGTTTCGAAAAATAATCCCCTCAATTGTAAATTAAAATTGACACTTTTAAAACTTGTAAACTCAAATTAAAAATACCCCAAAAATAATCCCCTCAATTGTAAATTAAAATTGACACTTTTAAAACTCCTAAACTCAAATTAAAAATACCCCAACAATCATATGATTAAAATTGAAAATTTTTCTATATGTTAATACTAAACAAAGGCTAGTTGTAAAAACATTTTCGCGCGTGCACGATAAAGCGATTTTGTTTCGGTGAATGGCGGAGACTTCTACGACGTGGAAGAAACAACAGCCTCATTCGTACATAAAGCCAACCAAAATCTCGGCGGCTTGATGCTTGTGGTACCTGGAAAGCAGACGAGAATCTCGACAGAACTCATTCTTCCATATTCTCAGAATCATACGAAGACGATGGCCATGACTATGCGTTTGTCCTGCCGACACTTATTCCATGTATGAATCTTCCTGTCTGTTGAAAATTTACCTCAATGTTTTTTCCCGCTATGAATTTACAATAGTCTGAAATCGACTGACTAGCAATTAATTTACTGTTAATTTTATTCTCATAACATTTCTGCCAATTGAATGAGCAGGCACTCAGAAAAGAGGGAGAATTCCTGAGAATACCTTTTGCAGGCAAGCTGATTCGTGATATTTATGAATTTGAATTGTATTTTGCCTGTATATATAGCTATTAGCTAATTGTTCATATTTATGGCTGTGTATAGGTGGTGTTATATCAACTGGCAGAAATGGGAGGTTTCCCAGCAGATTGAAATGGGCAGTTCCTTGTGAGATATCTGTGAAGTCTGTGCAAACAAAGGCTCATATAAAGTTTCCTCAAAACTCATCTGGAAGTAAAGAAAATGCTTTTTTGAGAGACAAGAAGACAGTTCCTTATTCAGACCCTCCAAGTAGAGATGATGTCAACCGCCTGTATGAATTGTTTGATAGGAGGTCAGTACACAAGATTTCTTTGTTCAGGAAAATGGATGATAATGCAACTTTATGTGACAAGGGAAACCCACAGCCAGGTGTGCACTAGGTAAACCGATCCTAGTCGGCAAAGGACCACGAGAGATAAATCAACATAGGTTGCCCCCTATAACTAATTGGCTAAAACTAATATGCACGGGTGAACCCCACCTTATGATCCTAGCCAACAAAGAAGCTTAGGTTGCCCATAACTGAGCGGCTCAAACCAAAAAGGTGAATAGGTCATTCTTGCTGAGAGTCGAACTTATAACCTCGTGGTTACTAAGGCACATGGCCAAATTGGTTGGGGTTGCTTCATGATAATGCAACTTTATAATAGTAATTAGCTCTTTTTTTTTTTTTTTTTTTTTTTTTGGTTTGTTTTGTTTTTGTTAGTGGATAAATTAGTCAGGCTAAGCTAATTTTGTTTGGATTAGTGAGTGTTTATGTTAGTTGATTGTGTATTGCAAACAATGAAAGATGTTATTTTGTTGCTCTTGTCTACTTCAAGTTCTAGTTCTACTTTGATAGTCTTAGCATGGCATTTGGTCTGGTGGTGTTTATGTGCTTTGGTGAAGGGTGAAATTTCTCGATGGATCTTGTTTTGCATCTACATATGTGTGTCATATCATTAGAGGACAAATGTATGAGCCATGGAAAACGGAACTAGGAGGAAGGAAATTATGTAAAGTAAAATACCAAATGTAACTGGCTCTTTTGGTCTTACTCGGCTAGCAAATGGCAGAGAAAAGAGAAAAACGGAAATTAGTTAGAATCACAGAAGTTCTCATATGACAATAATGGATATCAAGATTCTTCCTTGAATTAATTCCTCCTACCATGGTGTGCTCTGAATTGTATGGTTTTTGATCGTCAGTCTCTAATTCATATCATGGCATCTTTTATAGATAGCGATGAACATAATGACCGCAAATTTCTTAACATCTGTTGTTTGTTTGTTTTGCATTGTACAGCAAGAAGCTTGTTGTTTTGACTGGAGCAGGGATAAGCACAGAGAGCGGTATTCCTGATTACAGAAGGTTACTTCTACTTGCACTGAAAAACTTTTTGTCAATTGAATTGTAGGACACAAACTGAATGCCATGGCTTTACGTGTCCTAGGAATACTCTCCTTTTTTAGATTTACGATGGTACTACCGTACTACTTTTAACTGTTTTCATTCTCGATTGGCAGCCCAAATGGAGCATATAGCACAGGTTTCAAACCGATTACTCACCAGGTGATCTGAAGGCATGTCTTGTAAATTCTTTATCATTCAAGTGCTGTTTTCTACTTTTCTTCCTCTCAAGGCACAGGGCACTCTCCTCTCTTAGCCCTTAAAGACTTTAAGATAATTAATGCAAGTCTACCTTCAATATGATAAAGAGAAAATCTTAAATAGTGTGTTTCTGTTAGTGTGATTGTGAAAAGCTTGGATTCTTACCATTCTTCATTCTCTCCAACTCTCCCTCGTTCATGTTTTGCTTGTTTCTATATTTGAGTAATTTCTTATACAATTCTGCTTTGTAATTCACATGTTTATATTCTCTGCTTCCTGACTAGAATTTCTGAATTAGACTTGCTTGGTTTTCAACATGCAGGAGTTTCTCCGCTCAGTTCGGGCTCGAAGACGTTATTGGGCACGGAGCTATGCTGGTTGGAGACGGTTCACTGCAGCGCAGCCTAGTGCTGCTCATATGGCATTAAGTACTCTTGAAAACGCGGGCCACATTAGTTATATGATTACACAGAATGTAGACAGGTTATAAGACTGATTTTCTATCAACTTGCATAATTACTGATTAGGGGACTTACGGTACTAAAAATTTCATTTTTCATTTCAGGCTGCATCATCGTGCTGGCAGTGACCCACTTGAATTGCATGGTACCGTATATACTGTTATTTGTACGGATTGTGGTTATACTCTAGCTCGTGATCTATTTCAAGATCAAGTGAAGGCTCTTAATCCAAAGGTTAGTTTTTGGTATTATTCATTTATCTATTTTATTTGGATTAAAATTCACGTTGGTCTCTTCCAGCTAAACCAGAGGTCTTGGATTCTAGCCCTAAGAATGCAGCCTGACCTTAAACCTCGGTCATACCCAAAAAAAAATTTTGTTGCCCGCTCAAATATCTATATTTCCCCGCCTTAGTATTTAATCACTCGACCCATGCCTCGAGCCATTGTTCTATTTGCCTTAGTTCTTAATTACTCCACAATTTTCATTTATCAGCAGACACTTATTAATAGTTAAAGGTCATGCACATTCTTTCTAAGCCTTAGTACTCTGCAACATTCTGGTATTTAATTACTTGCGTTGTATTGGAAATAAGTCACGGCATATAATTGGGTCTGCATGTTAGAATCCCGTGATTTTACTAGGTCCAAACATTATTAATAGTAGTTATACTTTTGGTTTGGTTTAAATTAGGTAGGAGGATTATCCCCACTTTTGTGTTGTCAATATTGTTATATCATTCAAAGAATTTCATTTCTAAAGTTATATCAACTTGTACTGGCGTACTGCTTCATTTTCGTTACTTGCTGTATGGGATTATAACTTAAGTGAAGAACGCATATTGTGCAGTGGGCTGAGGCAATTGAAAGTTTGGACTACGACAGCCGGTCGGACAAGAGTTTTGGAATGAAACAAAGGCCTGATGGAGATATCGAGATTGATGAGAAATTCTGGGAGGAGGATTTCCATATTCCTGTTTGCCCAAAATGCAATGGATTACTGAAACCGAATGTAAGTCATTTTTCTTTTTTATTTGCGAGATGCGTATTTTACCTGACTTAAAGGTCACAATTGAAAAATGGGGGTTAACTTTATAAATTCAACCAAAAAGCATTTTCCAAAGGACTGTTCTAGTTCGTGTTAGGTATGAACTTTGAGGTTGTTGAGGTGATTTTAGCCATCGTTGAAGTTAATAAAATAAAAATACATTAACAGTGATGCTATCGAGGTTAGTTAAATTTCTAATTGTTGACAATTTTCAGGTTGTCTTTTTCGGAGATAATGTCCCCAAAGGGAGAGCTGATTCGGCAATGCTAGCTGCCAAGGAATGCGATGCTTTTGTTGCACTGGGTTCTTCTATGATGACCATGTCTGCATTCCGGCTAATTAGGTGAAATTTTTTATTTATTATCACTTGAGTTCTTGCAACCAAAACTAGAGTGTTTCAAATTTTCTCTTCTTGGAGACTTGCATCTGGATTTCGAAGATATGTGATCCAATATCTTTACATAGGGTACGCGGATTGGACTAATACTGGAAAAAGAATTACCCATGCTAATAGGACTTTTGTTAGGAAAAAATACGTCCTAGCTTCAGCTTCATCATTCGCTTGCATTAAGCTATAGTTTAGATGTTGATTCTTTCTGGGAGCTCATTTATTTTGTCATCTTTCTCATGGTGAGTGCATTTAAGTCTTGAAATATGGTAAAACCTTCAAATTTCGTTGCACAGAACTGCAAACGAGGTTGGTGCTGCCACTGCAATTGTAAATATCGGTGCAACACGAGCCGATGATTTTGTACCTCTGAAAATCAATGCTCGACTTGGAGAGGTAAGGCTCCTTCACGACTGCCTTTACACAAGTCACTGGCACCATTCTACCTTATTTCTCTCTCCCTCGATTTTGCAGATACTTCCAAGATTGCTTGACATTGGATCCCTTGCTATCCCTGCCATTTAATCCCAGTTCTCTGAAAGCGAGGTATCAATAACATTCAATACATAGTTCCTTTCATACTCGAGTTTCAACTGGACCCTAACTGGGAGAGCTCTCATAACATCGATCTGTTGCTCCATTCATAAGATTTGAACCCAAAACCTCGTACTTGCACCACAAGTTGTCGTATGTCGTGATTTGCATATGTTATTGTCGTTATTTGTCAGTTGTGTGTTGTCCAAGCGTAACAAGTCCCTCGAGTTTGCCTGCACTGTTCCATTTTGGACCAAGATTCCTGATCCTTATTGTACCAATTGTATAGCCATTGTTATTGGGACTACAACATTTTTGTTACCTCTGGCAGTAAGGCTAATGTCCAGACTCAATTTTCTAAAGTTCAGCTTGATTTAGTCCATTTTCATCCCTAATTAAAATCAAAATTTATATTTTTATCGTTTGAAAAACATGTACTAAAGATATCTAGACATAATTGGGCCTGCTCAGGACACCTCGTGGACCTTCCAAAAAAAAAGATATCTAGACATAATTATTTTTAATATATGTTATATATTGTATAAAATAAAAAATAAGGAATAAAAACCCATTAGGAAAATGGCATGTGCATTTTACACCAATTGTTAAGCTCTAATCATGAGTAATAATTACACGTATACCTTATTTTAAATTGACAATAATATAAAGTTGGATCCTAATTATAATCATTTTGCATACAATTTATAATTTAGCAATAATTATATAAGTAACTCCGTATGTAACAATTGTGTAAAGTATAATTAGGTATATGCCAACGAGGATAAGTGAGTTTAATAATTATGTGTTTATACGGTTCAAAATTTTTATATCTTAAATATATGTTATTTTCAAAAATACAAAAATTTTAATTTGAAACCTAAGGTTTTTTTTTTTTTTTTTTTTTTTGAAGGAGGAAAATATACCATAAAATATTTAAAAATTACCTACTTAAGGGGTTGATGCTAATATCTTCTATCGTTTAATTAGATAATGTTTAGAAAGAATATGCACTTGTGGACGTGCCGGAGTGGTTATCGGGCATGACTAGAAATCATGTGGGCTTTGCCCGCGCAGGTTCGAATCCTGCCGTCCACGAAATATATATTTTTTGGAATCCGTGGTTAACTCGCTGCGTCATAACAATATATTACCTAAATATAATTATCTATCGTTACGACATGCTTTTCAAGTGACAGCAATACAAATTTGGATTCTCATTTTTGAATCTGTGGTTAACTCGCTGCATCATAACAATATATTACATAAATATAATTATCTATCATTAGTACATGCTTTTCAAGTGACAACAATACAAATTTGGATTCTCATTATAATTATTTTACATCATTGATTTACCGGAAAGCCTACAACAATTATCTAAATATGTATGCATTGTAATCTTAGATGATAAATGATCACAAGGAGGTAAATTAATTTAAGTTGTCCATAGTTAACTGCCTCAAACTAAGAAACTCAATAGACGACTTCTACGGAGAGTCAAACTTAAAACATTATGGGTACTAAACCAACTGTCTCACCAACTTAGTTGAGCTTGCCTCCTAATTTCATAATTACTCGTATGATAGGAATATGTAAGTGACTGTGAACATAATAGCAGGTAGGTGACAGCTGTGTAAAAAATAATTATGCCGTACATGCTAGAAAGGTTGGGCAATGTAATAATTGTGTCCGTTATACGTTTCAAAATTTTTAAAAATATCTTAATAAAGTTATTTTAAACCAATATTTTAATTTGACTTCGATATTATTACTGCGCAATCAATCTATTATTTCAAATTTGAGTTAATTAAATCATTTTAGGTGTATGAACAGATACTACATTGTAACAAAGTCAGTAATACTAAAAAAATCAATTTAGGTGATGTCTTATAATGATGATGTAGAATGATACATTAGTAAAGAAGACACTTACATTGCACGCTAGCCACTGAATTATTAGCGTATTCTCCAAATGTTTGGTATGAGATAATTAAATATTGTGATATACATAGATATTTTCAGAATGAATAAGAATGTGATTGATGTGCTAAATATGTAATTACTTATAGGGTAAGTATACGTAATTGATGACAAACATAAATAGGTAGGTGCCAGTTGTATAAAAAATAATTAGGTCAACGCTAATAAGACTGATTATGCGAGTGTAATAATTGTATATGTTTATACATTTCAAAAGTTTCAAAAATATCTTAAATATATTATTTTCAAATTACTAAAATGTTTATTTGACTCCTATATGTTATTATTACTACACAATCAATTATTTTCAAAATTTGAGTTAATTAAATCATTTTAGGTATATACTTAGTGAGGTTAGGTGAGTGTAATAATATATAATTATGTATTGATACATTTAAAAAATCTCTTACATTATTTTCAAATTACTAAAATTTTGATTGATTTGACTCCTATATTATTACTACACAATCAATTGCTTTACATATAATTTATAATTATTAATCATAATTATTTATATTATAGGTTATATATTTTATGTTTTAAATTATTAAAAAAATACCTTTAGTCCAAGATTTTCAAATGACTAAAGTATAAATTTAGATCCTAATTAATTATAATTATTTTCAAATGACTAAAGTATAATTATTTCAATCTCTAGCCTTCAAGACCCACGTTTCGGTCGGACATGATAGTGGAGCAATTTCAATCCTTTACTATTTTATTGATTCTTTGAAATTTTATGTAAGGAAAGAACATGAATTGTCAAAGGTTGTATTTTTTTTTATTTTTTTTTGTGTGTGATTCTGATCTGAATATGTTGTTGCAGATTTTACTTTGCCCAAGTGGATATAGGGAATCCTCCAAGGCCCTATTTTGTTGATCCTGATACAGGAAGTGATCTTACATGGCTTCAATGCGACGCTCCTTGTGTCCATTGCCAAAGGTTGCATATTAGTGTGGTTCTGATCTGAATATGTTTTTGTAGATTTTGTATAGAACATACAATAAGGAATAAAAATACTACATTAGTAAATAAGGCACGTGCATTGCACGTACACTAGCCACTGAATTATTAGCATACTTTTCTTGCTAAGTCATTAGGTATGTGCCACTAAGATTATGTAAATGATAGATATATGACAATAATAATTATATGTATTTATGTTTTAAATTATCAAAAAATATTTTTAGTCCAAGATTTTCAAATGACTAAAGTATAAATTTAGATCCTAATTAATTATAATTATTTTCAAATGACTAGAGTATAATTATTTCGATCTCTAGCCTTCAGGACCCCACGTTTCGGTCGGACATGATAGTGGAGCAATTTCCTTCTGTTTTATTGATTCTTTGAGATTTTATGTAAGGAAAGAACATGAATTGCCAAAGGTTGCATTTTTATGAATGTGTGGTTCTGATCTGAATATGTTTTTGTAGATTTTACTTGGTAACCACAAAGTTACAAGTTTGACTGTTAGTGAATATGTGCGGTTCTGATCTGAATATGTTTTGTAGATTTTGTATGGAACATACAATAAGGAATAAAAATATTAGTAAATAAGGCACGTGCATTGCACGTACACTAGCCACTGAATTATTAGCATACTTTTCCTGCTAAGTCATTAGGTATGTGACACTAAGATTATGTGAATGTTAGATAAATGACAATAATAATTATATGTATTTATGTTTTAAATTATCAAAAAAAATATATATCTTTAGTCCAAGATTTTCAAATGACTAAAGTATAAATTTAGATCCTAATTAATTATAATTATTTACATATAGTGGGCATGTGCATTACACATCAATCACTATGCACATAATGTGCGTGTCGTGCTATACCCTACATATATGTTTTTTTTTTTTTTTTTTTTTTTAATTCTCCAAATGTTTGGGTATGAGACAAATATTGTGATATACATAGACATTTTGAGAATATTATGAATAAGAATGTGATCGATGTGCTAAATATGCAATTACTTGCAAGGTAAGAATATGTAATTGATGAAAACATATATAGGTAGCTTAGGTGCAAGACTGTCAGTTGTATAAAAAATAAATAGGTCAACGCCGGTAAGGTACGTTACGTGAGTGCAATAATTATATATGTTTATACATTTCAAAAGCTTCAAAAATATCTTAAATATATTATTTTCAAATTACTAAAATGTTGATTGGACTCCTATGTTATTACTACACAATCAATTATTTTCAAAATTTGAGTAAATTAAATCATTTTAGGTATATACTTAGTGAGGTTAGGTGAGTATGATTAGTGTTGGTTTTGTGACTAATGGGCTAGTCAACGGCTTGGCGAAAACTACCGTAATTTCTACGAGTAATATATGAAATACTCAAATAATACCAAATGCAGAACAATACTAGTTTTATGAAGTGTACACCGAAAAATACTTCTGGATAAGAGAGGTGAGTCACCAACGGACTACTTAAATACCAAGTCTTGACCAGTGTTTTTCCTAGACATGTACAATCACTCTACCAAGATCAATTCCTACAAACGGTATAAGAAATGAATATTGAATAAGAGAGGAATTAGTATCAACAAGGAAACACAACCTCTATAGGTAAAACCCGATAGGGTAAAACCACGAACAAGAATGAAAGTATTCTTCTATAAAGAAAATATTACAACATCTTTTATATAACAAGGAAGAGACAATGTATGATTTCTTCTCTCGATATAAAGAAGGAGAACTAGTGTGAGAAAGGAGATTTTGTGAGTGATTTTGGGATGGTGAGAATGAGAAATGAGTAGGGTATTTATAGGTGAATTTTAGGGTTAATCTTGTAATTAACCTCAAGTTCAAGGTGTAAAATCCACCCATTGTTACATCATCCCTTACCTCATACTCCATTATGGTAGATATTATGTCATCCCTTACATCACACTCCATAACAAGATATTTTATCTGGTATTAACTCCGATTGAGTTGCAATTCTGATTGGGCTTTGTATATGAATTGGACCGCCATATATATTTCGGTCATTTTATCTTTATGGGCCGTGGTACCATATCCAACAATTAGTAAATAATTAATGCACTTGCGTTGCACGCTACCCACTGAATTATTAGCGTACTTTTCATGACAAATATTGTGATATATATATATATATATATATATATATATATATATATATATATATTTGAGAATGAATAAGAATTTGATTGATGTGCTAAATATGTAATTACTTGCGGGTTAAGGATACACAATTAGGTCAACGCCGGTAAGGTACGTTATGCGAGTGTAATAATTGTATAATAGGTTTATACAATTATACGTTTCAAAAGTATCAAAAATCTCCTAAATATATTATTTTCAAATTACTAAAATGTTGATTGGACTCCTATTTTATTACTATATAATCAATTATTTTCAAATTTTGAGTTAATTAAATCATTTTAGGTGATATATTATAATGATGATGATATAGAATGATTATATCATAATGATATATTTAGATGAATTATTAACTTTGATAATAAGATTACCCAATTAATTCATATGTTAAAAACAAAAGTTAAAATTGACTTCTTCTTTTTTTTAGTACTATTGACTCTGTTATAATGAAATATCTGTTTATAACTACTTTCTCAACCTACTTGACGGTAAATATGTTACCAATGTATATATGTGTATTAGTGAAGTACAATGAGTAAAAAAAAAAAAAACTGAGTCGAGGTCGTACCTCGACCACAATCGCCCGAGGCCGTGCCTTGGCCACAATCGGGCCTCGGCCACGCCACAATCGGCCAAGGTGGTGCCTTGGCCATGACTGGCTAGGGCTTCAAAAAATAAATAATTTAAAAAAATTATTCGCCTCGCTTCTCTACGCCTGTAGCATATGATACTCGATAAATGACAAATTTGCACTATCATTACTCCCTAGTTGACTCTACTAGGCTCTCAGAGTAAGGGGGATTGGTGACAGGATAATTAGGAAAGCACCCGACCCGAAAGCAAGCTGTCACGAGGAAGAAGTCAAACAACCACATAACAGTGCATTACTCCGACACATTGAAGAGGGGAATTACTCAGCGGCTCCCCATCATTATTCCTCCTACCATTATTACCCGAGTCTGTTACACCTTCAGTATAAAGAACGAACCTTGTAATGGAGAGGGAGTCTCTGATTTTCTGACACAAACAATATTGTACTTAAATTGATTACTCATTGTACTTCACTAATACACAAATATACATTGGTAACATATTACCGTCCCTACTGAAGCACAAAGAGTCAAATATTATCTTTACTGAGACTCGAACCCACCTCATTCCATATAGGAGTGTAACCGGGTGCCACTAGAAAAAGAAAAACAAAATTAATCATATAAGCTAATAATAATACGTGTGAAATGTGAAAATCATGTGATTTATATTTTATTTTGTATTTGTTAATTCTCAGTCACCAAACAAGCCTAAGTGGTTCAGGAATTTAACGACATTGAACGAACACCAAAGAGCTGTGCAGACTTTTCATAAAAAGCTCACTTTTTATAATCACATCATAGGTATAACCACAGTACGGAGTAGCAGTTAGTTGATAGAACTAACCGTACCGTTACTAATTCTTAACTTTTCCGAACTGCGGTTTGGTGTTTGCTAAGGCGCAAATTATACTGTGGACCATGGTCATGGCTGATACTGCAGTTGTGTTGAACGAATACTGCAGTTGTGTTGAAAGGAAACTGCAGTTGCGCGAAACAGAAGTCAGTTATCTGTTCGACATAACTGCAGTATAAGTTCAACGCAACTACACTTTCAGACGCATGAAAATGCCTTTGTTCCGCTCAACTGCAATATCAGTTCAACACAACTGCAGTATCAGCCATGACCCATGATCCACAACTGTTGCTAAGGAGGGAAGGAAAGAATAAAAACATTTAACAAGAAAAGTTAAGAATAATGCGGCGCCAATAGAATATGAAGGAGTGAAAGAATAATGCGGATAATGATATATACCTCTTTTAAACCTGCATTCTCAAGTAAATTACTAGCCTTTCCAAAGAATCCCAGTCTTTATATATAAGTCAAAGAACAGGGTCCTCATTGAATTGGACCCATTTTGGAACATAAATTTTCTTCTGTTACTTGTCGGGCTAGGTTGTCTGCTGCTTTGTTTCCTTGTCTGACTGCTTGATCGAGAGAGATGGGTGGGAGAATGATGGTGGTGGCGGCGATCTTTATGGTCGTCGCGGTTTCTTTGGCTGCCGGGTCGCCTGATCGCCATCAGAAATGGTGGAAATGGCCGTCTTCGGGCTCTGATGGAGCCTCGTCGTCCTCGTCCTTGTCCCCGGTGTACAGCCGGGGTGGGCCATCTTCGATTGTTCTGCCGCTGTACGGCAACGTTTATCCAAACGGGTATGCGATTTTAGCTTTTAAGGCCCAGCGTCTGGTCTGATAGGATATAGAATGTAGTAATTTTCTTTACTTGTCTAGAAATGGTGGAAATGGCCGTTTTCGGGCTCCGATGGAGCCTTGTCGTCGTCGTCATCCCCGTCCCCATCCCCGGTGTACAGCCGGGGTGGGCCGTCGTCAATTGTTCTGCCGCTGTATGGCAACGTTTATCCAAACGAATATGCGATTCTAGCTTTCAAGGCCCCACATTTGGTCCGATAGGACATAGAATGTAGTAATTTTCTTTACTTGTCTACAAAAGTCGCCATCAGAAATGGTGGAAACTGCCGTTTTCTGGCTCCGATAGAGCCTCGTCATCGTCATCTACCCCATCCCCAGTGTACAGCCGGGGTGGGCCGTCTTTGATTGTTCTGCCGCTGTAGGGCAACGTTTACCCAAACCGGTATGCGATTCTAGCCTTCAAGGCCCCACGTCTGGTCCGATAGGACCTAGAATGTAGTGATTTCTTTTACTTTTCTACAAAAGACGGAGTTCGATCTCTAGCCTTTAGGACTCCACGTTTCGGTCCGACAGGATAGTGGAGCAAATTCGTTTACTGTTTGATTGATTCTTTGAGATTTTATGTTAGGAAAGAACATGAATTGCCCAATGTTGCATTTTTATGAATGTGTGGTTCTAATCTAAATATGTTTTTGTAGATTTTACTTTGCCCAAGTGGATATAGGGAATCCTCCAAGGCCCTATTTTGTTGATCCTGATACGGGAAGTGACCTTACATGGCTTCAATGCGACGCTCCTTGTGTCCATTGCACAAGGGTAAAATCTTTAATTTCATCACATTTACATACACAGATTGTTCACAGAATGAAGAATGATTGATAAGAAATATGGCTCAGTTACAGATTTGTTTCTTTTTATGTCTCAGTTACAAATTAAATTCTTCAATGGGTTTCTATATATATTTATTCTGCAGGCACCTCACCCTTACTACAAGCCCAACAATGACCTTGTGATTTGCAAGGATCCCCTTTGTGCCTCTTTGCATTTGGGGGACTACACGTGTGAGGATCCACAGCAATGTGACTATGAGGTTGAGTATGCAGATGGAGGTTCATCCCTGGGTGTTTTGCTTAATGATGTTTTTCATCTCAACCTCACCAATGGTGTCAAGATTAAGCCTCATTTGGCTCTAGGGTCAGTATATCTATCTTGCATTGCATAATTGTCTCTCTGCTCTCTGATGTCTGTGCTATTGATAACACCTGATATGTTATTCTCTTTTAACCCATGTCAAGATCCACGGGAGTTGGTCACATTATTGACTTGGTAACCACAGTGTTACAAGTTCTGATTCTTACTGAAAGTCACCTATATTGACTTTCTTGGTTTGAACAGGTCAATGGGTAACCTAGGTTTGTTTATTGACTTTCTTGGGTTGAACAAGTCAATGGATAACCTAGGTTTGTTTATTCCTTTGTGATATTTTCTTGGTGAATTGTGGGGTTTACTTTAGGGTACACCCTCTGGTAGTGGCTGGTTTAAACTGGTCAACTATTAATAACCTAGCTTGCTTATCCAACACACTGTGATCATATCATTTGCTGGCTAGGGTTTGGGCAATAGGGTTTACCCAGTACCCACTCTTAGCAGGTCGTGACTGCCAATTTCTCTAGTCTTAGAAGAGATCAGCTTGTACAACTTTTGCAGACATTATATTATATTCCTTTTATTTCTTGAATGGTTTAGAAGGTTGAGAAGTTGTGGATTTTTTATATCAACAGGTGTGGATATGATCAGGTACCAGGTACCTCGCACCATCCTTTAGATGGAATACTTGGGCTTGGGAGAGGAAAAAGCAGCGTTGTAACACAGCTATGGGGTCAGGGTCTGGTGCGAAATGTAATCGGTCACTGCTTGAGTGGGCGAGGAGGAGGCTATCTCTTCTTGGGCGACGAGGTTTATGATGCCTCGCGTATCACCTGGACACCTATGTCACGAGACTTCACGTAATAATATAACCTGCACTTCTCATATATATATAAATTGAAGCATGTGTTCCATCTCAACTAAAAGTTTAAGATTATAGTTGGATTGCACACTTATATTTATACATTATATTGCTGATTACTCCTGATGGACTCCTAACAACATGTGGACCATAGTCTTTTTTTTTTTTTTTCTCTGATACCAAATTAAAACATGTGCTCCATCTCAACTGAAAATCTAAATTTATAGTTGAATTGCATATTTATGTTTATATATTATATGTTCGATACGATGATGAATGATGATGATATATGACAGGAAGCACTACTCTCCGGGCCCTGCAGAGCTAACTTTTGGTGGTAAAAGTACTGGGGCTAAGAATATGGTTGTAGTGTTTGATAGTGGAAGCTCTTACAGCTATTTCACTTCCCAACCATATGAAGCTTTTCTGTATTCAGTAAGTTGTCATCTATATCTCCATTCAAATCTCATTATCAGCTTAAACTTTTAGTCTCGATAAATAACGGTGGTATGTACTTGCAGGTGGTGAAAGAACTGAGAGGAAAGCCGTTGAGAGAAGCTAGGGATGACCCTACCCTACCTTTCTGCTGGAAGGGCAGGAAGCCTTTCAGAAGCATCAGTGATGTGAAGAAATACTTCAAGCCCTTTGCACTCAGCTTTGCCAATGGATGGAGATCCAGAACTCTCTTCGAGATTTCTCCAGAATCCTATCTCATCATCTCTGTAAGTCATGCATTTCACCTTTAATTTGTTTACTTCTTTTTTTTTTTTTTTCGTGATGAGGAAACTAGTACAGTGTAGGTAAATCTCGTCTTGTGGTAAACATATGACTCAAAAATTGAACATGATTGAAATTTTGTGATTACCAAATTAACAATAGGTCGAATATAATAATAAATGTGCATGTGCGGTGCTATTGCTGTGCAGTCTATGGGCAGTGTTTGTCTGGGAGTTCTGAACGGAACAGAAGCAGGACTGCACACCTACAACCTTATCGGAGGTATATATATATATATATATATTTTCTTGGATGCTACAAAACAGTAAAACAGATTGATTGAAACCTTAATCTATCCAATTATAATGGTTGGTCGTGTTTTGCAGATGTGTCGATGCAGGATAAAATGGTGATTTACGACAATGAGAAGAGCGCTATAGGTTGGACGCGCGCGAACTGCGATCGCCCTCCGGCACCCAACCTTGTTTTCATTTGAACAAATTAAACAATAATTTAGGCTTCATTGTCGGATCTGTAGGCTATATATAGCATTTATCATATCGTAAAAGGTGCGCTGCATTAAAATGTATGTACACTACTTCAGTAATATGATTGCAGACATGCCTGCATCTTCCTAACAATCTTTCATCTTCTTCTTCTCTTCTTTTTGGTTTATAAATTAAAGAATGAATTGAACTGAATGATACTTGGCTAAATTAAACGAATTGTTGTATGTGGAGAATGGGAAATGGAGATTTTGTGTTTAGGACTACTACTGCAGTGGAAAGAGGATGTCTGGGAAAGAATTGAAGTGTTCGTTGAATGGGTCGTCGGTGGGGAAGGCTGCCATGAAATTGTTAAGCTGAAAATCCAGGTCATCCCAGCCTGAACTGCTCTGGACTTCTTTTTCCGGCGCTAATTCCGGCGACGACAGCATTTGGTCGGAGGAGGAGCTTGAGTCTGTGTGCCAATGCAAGTACTCACTCTGATTACTCTGCGGTGGCGCTAACATCGCATTTGGTGAAAATCCGGTGAGTTTGGGCTTCTGGTCGTCGGCGGCGACGACATTGTCGTACTTTTCAAGAATGCCTTTCTTGTTGTATATCCGGCATAGTACCCAGTCATCAAGCTGTAGGATTATTATGCATAAATTATTAGATTAAATTAAAGCATGTGCTTCATCTCAACTAAAAGTCTAAGTCTATAGTTTATCTCTGAGATTTGGTATATAGTGTACCCTTAGAGTGTGGCCCTTGCCGGCGGAGCGGTCGACGTTAGCGAGACGGTACTCGTGCATTATCCAGTTGGTCTTTATTCCTGTGGGAGCTTTTCCGGCGTAGAAAACCAGGGCTTTCTTTATTCCCTGTGCCTTGCCGACGGGCTTATCGGCTCCGGTGGCCTTCCAGTAACCCAATCCGGCTGCCCTGTTGGGGCGCGAACCGTTGGGATACTTCCGGTCCCTCGGCGAGAAAAAGTACCATTCTTTTTCTCCGTACAACGCCATCTCTGCATCAAATCATTAAATTGGGAATTAGTATCAGAACAGAAGAGAAGCCAACAAATTCACAGAACTGAGGGAGAATTACCGGGAAGTTGCCATGGGGCGAACTTGTAGAGATCAATTTCGGCGATAACGGGAACGGAGATGGGCTGGGAAGCGCACTTCCGGCAGAGATAGTGAAGCACCAGCTCGTCGTCGGTGGGATGGAATCTGAACCCCGGCGGAAGAAAGTCCAGTTCAGGCCGGCGATTATTCTGGATTCCAACACCACTATTCATCATCTTCTCCTTTCTTCTCGATTGATCCCTTGAATATCCTCTGTTCAGCTGCAGAATCCTCTAAATTCGGTTTTGGCTTTTCTTGAGTTGAGTAGCAGTGATGGTGAAAAGAAGAGGCAGAAGACTTCTGGAAGGACTGACCCAAAGATGTGCGGAAGACAGATATTTATAAGCAGTGGAAGACGTCACTGTGACTAAAGTTGAATGATTGTGTGTTGGTCAAACATGAAAATTTGTTGTGGGGAATGAATTGATTGGTGCACTTTACAGGGAGGGAGGGAGGGAGGGAGGTGTTGTACATGTATGACCGCCGTTGTTGAATGAAGGCGGAGAAGGGCGGAGGAGGATAGGATGATGACTGGTGATGGTGACATCTTAAGCCGTGGGGAGTAGGGAGTAGGAAAGTCCTCCGCGTGGTGGTTTGGTTTCAATTCGTCACTGCTCTCGTCATCTCTTTTAATTTGGATTCAGCAGAGCAGACCCCGCCACTGACTGCTGTTCCCCTTTCCTGCTCCCCTCCTAAATATTCTACCTTGAGCATCACGTATATATTCATCCAAATTTTATATCTGTCCTCCATACATAAAGGGTCTTCATCTCTTCCCACGAGAGTCATTGGAACAAGACTTTAAATGATCGATTGAATCTGTTAGGAGTTATATAGTTGTGTTATGTTAGGACTCTATGTCTGTATTCTCTTATATTGTGCATACGTTCCTTATGTTAATCTGATCATACAGAATTCCTATTCTCATCGAATTAACTGAGCTAGTGGCTAGACACTTTTTTGTGAGTTTAAGCTTGAATGTGGATGGTGTAGTGGGAATCTGGAGACTGGAGTAGCAATTTGCAATTTACCACTTCCAGCAACTTTTGACCTTACGATTGTGTAAAAATCATGTGTTGGTTGTTGTTTCGGTATGTATCTTTAAAAAATTAAAATAAAATAAAAACTCAATCTCTTGTAAACAGATTCTCTCTCAGCGAAATCAATCAAAAACCACCAAAAAAAATATACATTGAGATTGTCCTAAAACTGCATTCTTATTCCATCACTCCTATAGTGAAGCCTTAATAATGGAAGAAATAAAGTACAATATGTGTTTCAACGATTTGACTATCAATGAAGCAAGATTACTATGCACCAAAGCACAATTTATATATCGGTTCTAGGACAAAATTTAGGGTTAGTATAATTCATTTAAAAATCAATTAATCGATCAAACTGAATTATTTTTGTTAAATGGTGTGAATTATTTTTATTTTAATATTTTAAAGATTTGACTTTTCAATTAATTTAATTTAATTCAAAATTTCATTAAAATGATTTAGTACCCTTTTTAATTGAAATATATATTTATATAGTCCAAAGCATGAGTATATATGATATGGCCAAAGTCTATTATAATTTGCTGGTGTTAGCAAGAATAGAACTCATGACATTTATGTATCTGCAGAGTCTGAGAGTCATGTTTCACCTAATTGGATGACGACCTCTTTGGGACTTATCGCTATAATTTTATAGTTTAGCGTCTTTGTGCGTACTTCTTTTATTTAATATAGAAACAAAAACATTATTTTCCTTGTAAGTAGAAAAACAAAAGCCATGTTACATAATAGTCATTCCCATAATAATAGTAGTAGCAAAAAAATAAATAGTGGCTCCCAATTGGTTTGTGGTCCAACTCAATGACTTTCCTTCATGTTTACTTCTCAACTTTCGTTAGGATTTCATCCTTTTTTGACTTTTATTATTTTTAAAGTAATATTATATATACTCTCTTTTATCGCGTATTTGATTCAAAAAATAACAAATTTATTATAATTTATCAAGATATGTGATAAGATTTTTTTTGTTTAATAATGCATTTACTCGATATATTTTTACTCCATTTTTATTTCATACTTAAGTAGTATATATATGTTCTAATTTATCCAAGAAAAATAGTGGTCCATAATTTGGATTTCTCCACTATTTATCTTCTATGAATAAAATCACAACATGTGATGAAAGTTTTACTTCATAAAAGTTATATATCATTTTCCTAACTTATATATAATTTAAGGGAAAATACTACTCATACTCTTAAATTATACTTTTCACAAAATTTTGATATTGATATTTTTATTGAGATCCACAGAATAAAGATAACTAATCATCAATTATTACATCATATGCAGTAAAAGTGAAGGAGTAGAAATAAATAGTAAATGTAGTAAATCTATAATTTAAGCTCCTTGCATGTGTTTGACAATGGCATATGCTTAATATGCTTATCAAGGAATGTTCGTTGACCAAAAAATGTATGGACGCGGTTTGAGGTTTCTGTGAGGAATGAGGAGTCAGCTGATGTCATCTTTTGACATTAGCTTGATAACGTATTCCATGACACTAGTTGATGTCATCTGTTACATTAAATTCTGAAACTTCTATGGATAAAATATTGACTTAGCATTTCGTGTATATTATTATTGTTATTCGACCTGATATCCTTTTGAATTTGTAATTAAACTAAATAAAACTAAAAATAATTAAAGATTACTATCGTCCATATCTCGAAATAATTCGAGCATTTGTTTAAATTTTATCCCTATTAAATTTTATTTAATTAATGTATAATAAAATCGATTAATGAATATAAATAATTGTAATATTCGTTACAAATTAAATCATATAATTTTTAGATAATTAGATAAACATTGGGCATATCATATATCTTGTAAAACAAGAAAAGGAGTTGAAAGCAACCACAAGGGGTGTGTTGCGACAACATGTCTCCGCATTTAAATCCATAGGTCCCAGTATAGTGGCTGACTTAATTAAACCAATATTGAAAAAGCTAAGTATATATCCCTTTGAAAATGGTCCAACTTATAGTTTACTGTAATATACAACGTACCAAATTTGCTTTTGCTTCCATTTACCTTCCTCTAAATTCCTTTTTTTTTATTGATTTATTTGTTTTTCAAAAACGACAGCATTATTACATTCATTTTATATTCGAAATGATTGACGATTAAATTCATATATATATTTTTTTGATATGGTTTCTGAGTGATTATTATTGGTGTGTGTAATTAGGTTTACATCAACAATATATATGCAAGTGCGTATTTGTTTCATTGATGTGGCTCTAAGGCTGGCTAAATAATACCAATACAACGTCTAACTATATCCTAAAAAATCACTAGGTGTTTTTCAGGCGTCCAATTTTTAATAGTAGTTAATCGGCCGCGTAGTTAGCGCCTAGGGCACCTATATATGTCACATAGAACACTAATTATGGTGAAATTCTAGGTGACCGACCGACGCCTAAGTGCGATTTTTACAACAGTGAAATTTTTTTTTTCAAAAAAAAAAAAAACAGTGAAATTAATTCATAAATAAATTTGAATAAATCTTATATATTGGATGGATCAAATTATCATCAGTAACGTAACATGTGTGGAACACATCAATTAAGATTGAAAAATATAAAGTGGTTGGCTTACTCCGTTGCAGAAAATAATATAAAAAATCATAATGAAATAAATCATTCTAAGTTACACATAATTTGGTAGATTTATAATGCAACTAGTTTTATACGCGCATTGCGCGAATGAGTTAATGCCCAATGTTTATATTTAAATAAATATTTGAAAGTATATTAATGCAAGATTATATAAGAGAAGTTTATACATGAGTAATTGAATGTCGAATTTTTTTATTTAAATATCTAACTCAAAGTATATGAATCCAAGATAATATAGAAAATTCATTATAATTATTACTAAAATAATTATTTGCAACCTTGTAGAATCGATAAGTCTAAATATTTGGTCTAAAAATGATAGTCTAAATAAATACTACTTTTCATTTGAATTTTTCTAAGTGTTCTTAATTCTCTTTTGAGTAACATTGTCATTGTCTTCATCTTTACTATTTGTTCTCTTCCTTTTTGTTGGTAGTGTGTTATTTGCAATTTGGTTATTGTTGGTAGCATAGATGACAACGTCATACAATGTGATTATGATATAGGAGCTATGTACTTTCCTTTAGGTGTTCTGCTTGGGGTTCATTTGATTCAACCATTATTGTTGAATGAGTTATTGTGGATAAAGAAATTTCTAGTTTAAGAAAAAAGATTAAATAAATTAATAAAAATTTGAAATTTAAAATATTATATATTCCAAAGATATTAAAAGGTAGTTTCTCGCTTCAATTTGCTGGGTAATGGGTTATTTGAGTACTTTCATTGTCAACAAATCCCCCAAGTAGTTAATATGATTGGTTTCAAACTATTCTTTTTTATTTTTTTCATGGTATTAAAGAAATACATATGTATCATTTTTTGGTGTAACTACTAATGTATTTAATTCAATAAGAGTAAAATAGAGCAATTTCGCTTCAATTTGTTAGGTTATTTGAGTACCCTCTTTGTCAACCAATCCCCAAGTAGTTAATATAATTAGCTCCAAATTATATTAAATTTTTTTCCATAGTATTAATAAAATACTTGGTAAATAAATATATAACATTATTTTGTACTATAACTTTGATATTTAATTACAAGATATTGTAAAAATAAGATAATGGACAATACAATGAATATCAATTGATAAATTTGAATGTAAAGAATCTTTGCATGAGAAAAAATAAAGACAATATAACTAATGAAATTATTTCTCTTATTTAATTTAATTTTTTGATAATGAATAATTTTTTCAAATAAAGGTATTGCAGACACATAATTCTAAATTAAAGAAATACATATGTATCATTTTTTGTTGTAGCTACTAATTTATTTAATTTAATAAGAGTAAATAGAGTGAGAAACTTAATTATGTCAAATTTGATTGAGATGAGGTTCGAACCTAAGACCTTTCTTATAGGAATTAATGGGTAAGTTAAAAGTTAACGGAATATTAACGGAGGAGAGAATATTTAACGGAAAACTTAACGGATAATCATAAAAGTAAGGTTAAATTAGGTATCCCTATGAATAATATTAATCTGAATTATCTTAGCCATCTATTTGATTAAATAATTCATTTGAACCATCCATTTGATTAAATAATTTGACCGCCATTTTTCTATCCATTTTAAGCCTAACTCTCTTTGGCTCTTATTAGTATAGTAGATATAGGAATAAATCGTTCTAAATTACACATAATTTGGTAGATTTATAATGCAATATAGGCAATATAGGCCCAATGACCCAACAAATCATGTCATAGTTTGAGCATAATTTTTTAAAAGCAAGGTTCTGATTCTGCAATGGGCTCATACTCATAATTAGTGTAAAATTATGAAGAGTATTTTCATCCTTTTCAAATTCATATCCCAATTTGAGCGTTAATAAATGAATTTAAACTTTAAGATCGATCTCAATTCACAGTTCTCCTCCTCAAATTAAGGTAGGATGAGGAGGAGAATTATGAATTAGGATTGATCTTATGAATTTTAAGTTGAAAATGACGAAAATGCCTTTAAAGTTTTTAGATTTCGACATGTCTTAAATAGAGGGGTGGTCGACGTGATAAATTTTGACACTGAAACAATAGTCGTGAATGAAAATTGGCACTAAAATAATAATCATGGATAAAAATTGGTAAGAATTAAACATATAAATTAAAATTATCATTTTGTGAATATTCATGAGATCAAAATTGATATTTGCTCTTATTATATATACTAGTTTTTCTTATGCGCGATGCGCAAAAAATATGTGCCCAATATTAGTATTTTATATTAAAATTTTAAATTTATTTAAAGTTTAATATAGTAAATAATAATAATGTAAATTTTTTTTTATAAATTGGATATTTATATTTTTTAAAATAACTAACATATAATTCTAATATTTAATGTGTATATTATTATTATTGAAGAAGATAAGAAAATATATGGTGAATGCATGTGCATAGTAACAATAGTGGAAAAGATAACGAAAGTTATAACGGTAGGAGTATATTTGTCTAAAATATTACGTAGTACAACTTTTATAACATAATGTACAAAAAAGAAAAAAAACGGACATAAATGAGGGATATAACCTTCATTCACATTTATGATGTTTTTAGATTTTTTTGAAAACACCTAAAATTATACATTTAGAATTGGGGATGTAAGAATGCAAGATAGAAGTGGAGTGTCATCAGAGAGTGTGAGCTCAGAGACAGGGCAGTTTCTCTTTTCCAATCTCCAATTCTTTGTTTGATGGCAGGTTTGATGTATCGGGCTGCCCAAATCTCAGTTTGCGGATATGGGTATACTCTCTTCAACTCTCAATTTCCACCACAGAAGCAGCAGACCCATAAGAGAGGAAGAGGGCATAGACGTCTCTTCAATTTCTCTGCCATTTCTTGTACCAGCATTGAGACTGAGAATTCGATTCCCGTTTCCGTGAAAGCGCTGGCGTCAATTGTTCTGAGTAGAAGGTTGCTGGCCATCTCCGTTTTAGCTGCTTCGCTTCTACCCAGCTGCTCTGAAGCCCTTGAAGGAGGAAGAGAGGAATTGGAGCTCGAAAGGTACACCGACCCAAAAGATGGTTTCACTTTTCTCAGACCCTCTTCTTGGATTAAGGTTTGTTGAGCATATATATAATATATAAACATAAATGTACAATCCAACTATCAACTTTGGCTTCTAATTGAGATGTAGTATAGCCAACCCATGTGACTTTTAGTTAAGACGGGCACATGCTTCAATTAGGTTTATATCTTCTGTACTTGGATTTTTGGTTCTGGTTGCGAGTGATTGTGAAATAATCTGACTTGATAGATGTTGTGCGAGTTTGGTAGGTTGATAAAGCTGGAGCTACTGTTCTCTTTGAGGATGCGAGCAAGGGATCCAACAATGTTGGGGTTGTGGTGAGCCCTGTGAAGATCACCAGCCTAACTCAATTTGGAACTCCTCAGTTTGTGGCTGAAAAACTCATCCAGGCCGAACGCCGAAAGGTTGGTCCCTTCTTTCTGAATTCTGATTTGGTTGTGGTTAATTTGTTTCTTTGTTTAGTGTGATCTTTTATCTAACAAGCTCTTTAGGCTGTTAATTAACTTTTACAAATAAGGAGTGGTTGCATATATATGACTGCCATTCATCATAACAGTTAGAGAATGCAGATGATTTGGTAGTAAAAAGCGGGGATGATATGGTTGTAAAGAAGCTTAAATCTAGATATGAATGGTTAATTCCTTTTCAACATGTGTTTAAGTGAATGTGTCACTTGAACGTTTACTAGTGTTTGACTCTTTGTGCGTTGTATACTTGTACCATAATGCAAGGATTGGAAATTGATCTGATGATAGAGACTTAGAGATGCCTTCTATATTATGATAAATTGAAAAACAAGATTTTGAACTCATAGAGATGAAAAGCAGCATGATTGAAGGGAAACATGATGCACTTTATAATACCTTGATACAAAGCAGTGCTCAAACTCCCCCCTTTTTGAGCCTGTAGGGTGGTTACATGCTGCTTAGGATCAGTTTACATCCATTTAAAATTATAACCAACAACTGGCAATAATCTTGGTGATGGTTTTTTCCCATGGTTCATGCCCATGTTCGTTCCACCATGCACAAGTCCACCTAAACCCAACTGCTGCAGTTAGCTGTTGCCCAAGTTGCTTGGGCCATTGGTCTTAGCATACAGCCCCGGGTCAAGGGCACCTCAACACAGCCACCCTTGGCTCCTTGGTCATGGCCCCCACACTTTGTAAACCCGGCCCCTTTTAACCAAAACTGTTATCCCTTTGGCTTTTGAATTGCAATTAGTGTTCAAGACTTCTGTTGTGATAAGAGGAAACGTCTGAGTACTAAGTTTGGGTGTGTACTTGTTAGCGTTCACTGCAAGCCGCCCCCAGCTATGCCAATTATTAGGTAGAGGTAGCATATGACATCTATCTAGTTTGATAATTTGTGGTTTTTCCGTAGTCAACAAGTTCATTCGTGGGATAATTATGCTATATTGTATAGAAAACTTTAAAACTTTTTTGTTGAAATAAGATCTATTGAATGTGTGGAAACAATTTTGCAATAACATTGATCAACAAGGTTGTATGCTGCCATTTTAAGTTGCCAAAGCATTCTCCTCCACATCTCTGTGCTCCATCTTTTTTATCTGCGGCTAAATCTTGATTTGTGCTTTAGTGTCGCTTAATTTATGCCATTCTCCACCAGGAAAGCACCGTAGGTGCTGAATTGGTTGCAGTATCCGAGAGGTCAGGGAAGGGAGGCATTGAAGTTTACGAGTTTGAGTACAAAGTGGATAGCTCCAGGGGAGGAATGAAGAGGGTGTTTTCTGCTGCTTTTGTGTTATCTAAGAAGCTGTATCTTTTGAATATTACTCACTCTGATGGATTAGCAAATCCACTGGACCCAGATAGGCGAAAAGTCTTGGAAGAGGTTCTTCATTCGTTTGACGTTGATCAACATCAGTATGCATTCTTTTGCGCCCCTGATTATTCCTGTCTTCCTCTTGTTGTATAGGTTTGTATACCTGTGTATTGCCCTTATCAATAATTTACTATGGCTTAAACATTTCTTTGTATCAAAAGTCAAAACTAAGAAGTAAATGACTCACTCATTCTCTTGTTTTCAGGTAAGAATTTCTTGTGCCAATAAACACAGTACAAAATTGCTGGCAATGACCCTCTGGCACGGAGGTTCACTGTATCTGTATACTGCGTTCCATTGATTTATAGGACATGTGAAATTACCTCAACCCAAACCCATTTAGAAACTTTTGTTTTTCAAGAGCAACATTTTACCAATCCTTGAGATTGCATCTATTTACTTGGTGTTTTGATGCTTTTTTTTTTTTTATTTTTTATGGGTGGGGTAGGGTGGGGTGGGGTGGAGTTTGACAACGGAAACATGCAGTCACTACCTGAGGGTATGTACTAGAGTAAACCTCGCCTTGTAACCTTAACCAGTGTTAGAATTGTCTTCCTTGAGCAGTGTGAACTAAGCCTTGGGAGCTGAAATGAACATACTGTAGCCTTGGGAGCTGAAATGAACATACTGTAGCCTTGGGAGCTGAAAAGATTATTGGGTAGCTTTGTAGGTTTACTATTTGAGCATCTTTTATGTGTATATATATTGTGTAATCTTCTTTCAGTAAAAGACATGAAGTAAGATAGTTAATATATTTTCAGCCATTTCTCTCTTCTTGATTCTTCATCTTGCTTCCTCCTAACTGGCGGGTGGTGTTATTCTCCNCCCGCCAGGCCTATGATTCTTACAAACTCAACATGGTATCAGAGCCTAAGATTCTAGGCTATTTTCATCCTTTCCATTTCTGGAAAAAAAAAACACCATTTTTTCCGGCGATACGCGGCTGCCCATTTCGTTCCGACTCACTTCCAGCTAGTGTGTGAAGAAACTACCACCACAACCTTACTCGGAACCTCGTCGCGAGCCGACGCCTGAAATCCGGTGGCCATCATCCTCTGCACGCGCCCCCACGCGCCGCCGCACTCTGCCGGAAGTCTCCACTCTTTTCCGGCCATATCTCTCTCCTCCGATCTCCGTTCAAGGTGTTGTTGCCCCAAGTAGATTCGCCTTGATGAGACACACCTGGGAGTATATTCAGATTTCCAGTCTCCGCCGGTCATGCCGGTCAACTGCCGGTCAACGCCAGTCAACCGTATGAAAAATTCCGGCGACTGTGGTATTAAATTCTCCCGAGCTTCCAGTATATGATGCTATCATACTTGGCCTCTATTTCTAGCTTTTCACCTTGAAACCTATCATACTTGGCCTCTATTTCTAGCTTTTCACCTTGAAACCACATCTTTTTCCTCCTCGGGATATCATGATAGAGTGGAAACCACATCTTTTTCCTCCTCGGGATATCATGATAGAGTGGTGTTCTGTATCTATTTCTAGCTTTTCATCTTGGCTTCTATTTCTAGTTTTTCGTGTTGAACTACCACATCTTTTACCTCTTTTCCTACTAGTGTCATGTATTTGTTCAGTTCACACAACATTTCCCTCCATTATAGCATCACATGATGTCCCAAACGTCCCAAACTGCAGTAATACTATGGGCACTTCTCTGCCAAAGTGCTGCAAATTTCTTGGCAACCATTGATGCCTGCTGGGTAAAATTTAAAGGTTTTTGGGTTTATTGTTGAGCTTCTTCGGTTCTTCCCATGGTGTTTACTATTTTTGGTATAACCGTGCTATTTCTTTATCTCCGGTATGCCTTATCCCATGGATGGTAAGTTTCAGCACTACTATAAAGGCCTTTGATTATTCCCATGTTTCAAGTGAGGGGGAGTGTGATTGTCTACAATTGGTGTGTCGTCTTCATTTCTTTGCTTTTCGTCTTCATTTCTTTGCTTTGAAGTATCTTCATTACTATGGGCTCAATTGCATTCTGTGCTCCCGTTCTCCTCCACCACTCTCGATGAAGATTGTTGTTGGCAAGTCATAGAGTGTTTATGTTGCTGTGAAGGTGTTAGTGTTATTTCTTACCCTTGGTGCCGTCATTTCCAAGGATGGTCGTGACAAGCTTCGCCCTTGATGCATTTCCAAGGGTTGTGTATAGCATTGTCTCTCTGAAGCCATCCAGCACTGTTATCCTCTAGTTGCTTGTAATCTTCATTTGTAATTTAGAGTGGAGTTTATGTTTGACTTCAAGCTTGGAACTTCTAGATGTTCCAGCTTGAGGGGGAGTGTTAGAATTGTCTTCCTTGAGCAGTGTGAACTAAGCCTTGGGAGTTGAAATGAACATACTGTAGCCTTGGGAGCTGAAATGAACATACTGTAGCCTTGGGAGCTGAAAAGATTATTGGGTAGCTTTGTAGGTTTACTATTTGAGCATCTTTTATGTGTATATATATTGTGTAATCTTCTTTCAGTAAAAGACATGAAGTAAGATAGTTAATATATTTTCAGCCATTTCTCTCTTCTTGATTCTTCATCTTGCTTCCTCCTAACTGGCGGGTGGTGTTATTCTCCACCCGCCAGGCCTATGATTCTTACAAACTCAACAACCAGCAAAAACCTCGTCTTGTAACCGTAACCAACAGAGGATCACAAGGAGGGTGTTTTGATGCCTTTTTGTTTTCAACGTAATACTGTTACTCTCTTGTATTTTAGCATTTTATGGTGAGATAAGAAACATAATGATGTAATTATACAGTAGTGTAAGGTGTTGGGAAAGATAATGAAGGTTGTACCCCAGACATGGACGGTTTCTTGCTTCAATTTCAGATTAGGATGAAAAACATTTCAGTTACAAAAATGCTGTTGTTATTTACATCAAAATTCCAATCCATGAAGCTTGCCATATGATGTACATGAATCTTTGCTTGATCACCAAGATATCTGATGCCTTTTACAATTTGGTTGTGTCGAAAAAATATGAAGAAAAAAAAAAAAGAAACTGCAAGAAGATGGGCATTGATTCTACATCTCCCTCTGCTGCATTGATGCAATCATAGGACCTCTTTCTCAAGTTTGAGAACTGCCATAAATGCTTCCTGAGGTACATCAACTTTACCAATTGACTTCATTCTTTTCTTCCCCTCGGCCTGATAGTGATAGTGATAGCAATGTCAAGCATGATTCAGAGATTATAAAATAAAGAATGAAACCCTCATTGTGAGATTGGATAGGATCATACTCCATAGGTCTATAAGTAATGTGTGCAGTAAAATTTCAAAATTTTAAAGCTTTGAAATATGAATGTATGTCAAATTTTAGCTTGGAATGATGTTTTCCATGTTATTTTACTTTGAAGACAACATGATATCACTATTCAAAAAGAAATTACCTGTTTCTTAAGCAACTTCTTTTTTCTTGAAATGTCACCACCTAGAAAAACAAATAAACCATAAGCATTTAGAATCGTAGAAATGAGTGTAAAGCATCTGAGTATTGTTGAATTACAACGTAAAATTACCGATAGATTATTCATACATACTATGTAGCAAGTTCCTGATAAAACTAAGGATAATAAATATTGAAGAAAGAGAATTCTAAAAGATGTCAAATATCTCATGCAAAATTGGAAATCACACAAGAATGCTATTAACTAATTTTAGTCATATAATGCCAAAGAAACTCATTTCTTTTGAGGAAAATTGATCTTTATGAAGCATCTTTCAAATGCTCCAAGGAATGTTGCTATAAACTATTTTACCATAGCACTTGGCAAGAACATCCTTCCTGATAGCAGACAAAGCCTCACTGGCAATGACTTTGGAGCCTATGCATGCCTGCCATGAAATACCGAACATGAGATGAACTCTACTAGATCGTAAGCAAAAAGATTACAACATGGACAAGATTTTTAATGCACAAAATAAAACCTTTCCACATAGTGTAGCATTTCAGTAGGAACCATGACTCAGGTACCATTAGCATGAATGGCACACTAAACTTTTAGAAAGTTCTGACTCATTCTAGAGGATCCCTACATAAAGTTTCCAAGAAAATGAAGGTGCTGATAAAAGTAGATAGCTTCAAATATATGATAGCACAGGCTCAGTGTCTTTATTTGGCAAGCTGGGAATCTTAGCCTTAATGGCTTAATTGCTACATTTATTGACTAGATTAAATTGAGAACCTAAGATTTACCTTGACAGTTTATAAGTGGGTTGAGATGAGGACCTTATATCACCCAATTACCATGTCTTTCTGCTGGTCGGGAGTAAGTTTCTTGGATCTTTTATCCTAATTTAGTAGTAACATTTTCACAAGCAAATGAAAAAGGTACAGTGCGGTTTTTACCTGGATTGGAACTTTAAACATTTGTCTAGGTATTAGTTCTTTCAGCTTTTGAGTCAAGGCCCTTCCCACTCCATATGCCTGAAATGTAGAAGGAATATATTTGCAGCAATCAATAGGTAACCATTAAGCTAAAGTCTCAGAAAAATTCAGAAATCAAAGTTTTCATACAAGACATGTGAAAAGGTTTAGTTTAATTATTAGTTAAACATCCCTAGTATTTTCATTCACGAATTCCTACCCTAAGCTTAATCCCTAATCAAGTACAGCTGGACACAATCAGAGATGGCAATAGAATAGAAAAAGGACAAGAAAGGCAGCTTCTATCATCATTTCTTATTTTACTCTCAATTTCTCATCCTCAGTCCAAATTATGAACCTCTGATTTCATCTACTTTTCATCTGGAAAATCAGAAGCACCAAGTTTTGATGCATCAAAAACATAATTTATATCTCCAAAGTAAAACCTAACTGAACAAAGTCGGTCCCCAACCAACATACAATGATAGATGAATTATTGAATTGAAATTGAGGTCAGGGAATTGTCTTCATCTAGCTAAAATTAAAATGTTAAGCTCAGAAAAAACATTGGAAATGCTTGATGCATCAGAGTTGCATGATAAGTTATATTCCTTCAGCAAGAGAGAGAGAGAGAGAGAGAGAGAAACTTCCACCACGAAAGAAAGGCAAATGGATGTAAATTTTGTACCTTGTCCTTATGCACAATAGTTGACAAAGGTTCCACAGGGTCACCATTAATAAGAATATCAAGCTTTATCAAATCACTTTCTTTGTATCTGGCAAATATATCAGCAAATATCAAATTAGCTGTTTATCAAATCACTTTCTTTGTATCTGACAAATTTTGATGCTTTTGAAACACAAAATGTGTCAAAGATTCCCTACACTATAATTTAGAGAGAAGGCAATAAGGAAAAAAAAAGAAAAGAAAAGAAAGAGAGAATGAAGGCTGAGTTGGTATCAAAAGCACTCTTCACACTGACTAAAGGGTTTAGCCATAGAAACAATCTTAGAAAACGGAGGTAAGATTGGGTAATGTTTTTTCCCCAATACTGTGCAAATCATAGGCATTTATCTTTTATGTAGTTATAGTCATAAAGACGTCAGTTGTACTCCATACTTTATTAAAGCCAATATCTTACAAAGAATAACCTTACTTTGCAACAGAAAAAAGCATCAAGAGAATAAATCATAATAACAGATGAACTCACCCAATAAAATTGTACTCCATGCTAGCATAACCTTTGCTTCTTGATTTCAGTTGATCAAAGAAATCACCAACCATCTATAAAAGAAATTGATACACTATAGGTCCTTAGCTGATAGCTGTATGTACTGAAGAAAAAAGCAGTTTGAAGTCGGATTTGGTTTTTTTCTTTTCTTTTTTCTTTGGTGTGTGTGTGTGTGAGGGTGGGGGGGGGTGGGGGGGGGGGGGTGGTTACCACTGAAAACTTTAGAAAACACAACAGGCTGACTAACCCCATTGGAATACCTCAGCAAGTGGCAATTCATATATAATTGCAGCTCTGTTTTCAGCAATAAATTTCATTTCTTTGAACTCTCCTCTTCTGTCTTGAGCAAGCTCCATTAGTGCACCAATGTATTCTTTTGGAGTGAGCATCTCAATCTATAGTGGAGTAAATGACTAAGGCATTTTGGTTAAGTCACAAGAGAGATTGCATGATTACAAATTTTACAAACTGAATGAGCAACCTTGACATATGGTTCCTCAATTGACTTTCTTTTTCCAGGTTCTGGGAGCAAAGATGGATTTGAACACTCAACCTAAGATAAGATATGATAAGATTGCATGTTAAATAAGACACGGCATAGAAATGAAGTACTTAATGACATTTTGAGAAGTGTAACAAAAAGTCTATGCAGATCCAGAAGTTGCAAAACAAACAACAGGATACGAAGAAGCAAACTCCCCACCATGACACTCAACTCAAGGTAATTGGTGCCAAAGAGTCAAAGACCTTATATAGTTCGGTGGTATAGTTTTGTGACTCTAGGGAAGTCTCAAATTAATCTCCATTTCCCTCAGCATGTGGCCAAAAAATGTAGTATTGAAACTCAAAGCAATTAGAAGTCCAGTAATCAGCATTACAATAAGTGTAAGGCACCTGTACAAACTGGCAAGAACTTCCACAATGGGCGAAAATTAATCTCATGTCCTTTCTTGAAGAACTTATCATATTTTTGTTTAATTTTTATCAAGCCTAATAATTTTGTTTTAGGAGACTGTTTAAGTGATTGGGAGATTCACATATTCATTCTGAAAATTCATATCTAGAGCTAGTGCTGTACTGCTGAAAAACTTTCTTTACTTTATCTACTGCTATTCTATAATAGTCAGGAGGATGCAAAATAACTCAAACTAAAAAGCTTTCAGGATAAGCAGATATTACAGTATCACCAGTTATACAGTTGACTTGGTAAACAACACTTGGTGCAGTAGTTATTAGTGACAAGTTGTACTCACGCTCAAGCCTTTCCTGTGACAAAGTATATCATAGACAGTGTTACAAAATAAGATATTAGGTAAAACACAATATCATCAACAACATTATAGATGGCAGCGCTCTGACCTGAACAATTTCCATGTGAAGAAGACCCAAAAATCCACATCTAAAGCCAAAACCCATGGCACTAGAGGTTTCAGGCTCAAACTGTTACACAGGGTATAGATGAAGAAATCCTTATCAGTAATGTATTTAAAAGAAAATGTAGACTATTGTCTGCAACATTTATTAAAATAAACTCTTGTATGAACACAGAGTGGTATTTTGGAGGCCCTCATCTGTCAATCAATTTCCAAAGTATTGGAATGTTTGGGAAAAAAAAAAAAGCACACCTATGGTCCACATCTCTTTCAAACAACTGATTGGAACATTGGTTAAACATGTGAGTATATGATGCAGCAGCTGCTGAAAACATTGAAGTAAACTAGACACAGGTTTTGAAACAGTTTCTTAAAAGGGGCATCACATCATACAAAATAATAATGTCAGCTCTATATTTACCTTCAATGCAGCATCATTGAGCTGCAATTTCTCTAATGCATCACGCAGTTCAGCAAACCTGTAGTAGTATAAGATTACGAAAAGCAATAATAGTGCCAACCCAACATCATTACTTAATTTGGATCATTTAACTGTATTAAAGAAAGAAGAGCAAGAGAAGAAAATACTGGTCTGCATCAACAGGAAACAAGCCACAGAACACCATTGGCGTAGCCTCCTTGTATCCAGGCAGAGATTGTTCTGCACTTCTACCGTAGTGTGTAATGGTGTCACCCACCCTTGCATCTGCCACAGATCTTATTGAAGCAGAGACGTAACCCACCTGGATTTTAGCTATTTAAGTACATTACTAGTCACATGGGGAAGAAAAGTCAACACAACACCTACAACAAAATTTTGAGGCAATCCTACCTCTCCAGCATAAAGCTCATTTACTTGCATCTGATTGGGAGATAAAACTCCTATTTCATCAACAGTATAATCCTGCATTTTACAGATACGCACAGAAGAATCAGCACCAAGAATTTCAAGAATAAATTTGCTAGAAATTAGAAAATGATAAAATAGAAAACAAAATTTTCAAATAGTCTATCATCACTAATCGCTTGAGGTAACTAGTTTGATGTCATCATTTGAGCTCAAGTATATAAAAGTTGCAACTACATTAATACATGAGGATATTATTTCCTGTGAATATACTAATTTACAATCAAGATAATATATGAAGCCCGATGCACTCTACCTTCCCACTGGCCATGAAGAGTATTCTGTCACCTTTTTTAATTGTCCCATCAATGACTCGGAAATATACAATAACACCTCGGTATGGATCATAATAACTACAGAAAGACATGGACAATAAAATTAGTGGAAATTTATAGTAAGTCCAAGGTACAAAATCAGCCAGTTAAGGCATGAAAAAAGACAAACAACAAGGTGTCAAGAGAAATAAGAGTATTCTCATCAATCTTTAATTTTCATGCTTTAAAAAAATAAAGCAACATTGATTCTTGCTAAATGAAAATGTTGTAAACCAAATACGCAAGTTACCAAACAAATGAATTTCTGTACTTTTATGTGGTACCAAAATCAGATACCTATCAAAAATAAGTGCCCTCAAAGGCCTTCCAGCAGTATTCTGAGGTGGTGGAATCTTTTGAACAATTGCATTTAGTATTTCAGTAATACCAATTCCTTCCTAGAGAAAGGAATACCATGTCAAAAATGGGCTCAATCATATAAATGGAGCATGCACTACATCTTCTTTTTTTTTTTAAATAGAGAGAGAACAAGAGAAGTGCAATAGTTTTCGTGTAGCATTATCTCATATGATCAGTCTCATCCCTCTTTCTATGAAATTGAATGTGACAAGTTTTCCCTTGATAGATCAAAATAATGGCAAAACAATAAAATAGAGCTAACCTTTGCTGAGCAGAGGATTGCATCGCTACAGTCCAACCCAACAATCTAGGAATGAAGATAAGCTAAGCTGGTTAAAACTGTCAAATTCTAGTGGCGTTAATGTTCCAATAACTTGTTTGCTTAGTCATAACTAATATCCTTAAAGCAAGAAAGAAATGCCACACATGAGCAGAGCATATATAACAGTAATGTCAGCCATAATCAATTTCAACAACAGGAATTATACCAGTATCATAATATAACAGAAAGGTTGCAAAGATCATTCAAAGAAAGAAAGAACAACAATAAAAAATAATATGAAGTCCAATTGCAAGATCCATAACCAAAACAGTAGCAATAATGATAACAATAATAATAAAATAATGGAACTCTAACTGAAATCCCCAATATAGAGCATAATATCAAGGCTGCAGATATTCAGAGGAATTATGCTAATGTGAATCCTGATTATAATTGTGTTCATTTGATACGCATGTAGGATCCTACTATCAAATAAATGAAACAATAGTATTCTATTCTCCTTATCTTTACACACCAACCTCTTCTATTTCTTGAGAAACACGGCTTGGTTCAGCACCTGGAAGATCAATCTTGTTCAAAACCTGCAGAATGCATCACTCAATTCAAATTAACAAAAATGAAGAATGGCACACTGAACAGACAATATATATTATGAAACTGGAAGTATAAAGAAAGTGAGCAGGACACAATGAGCAGTGCACATAAAAAATGAATAGCACCATCCACAACAATTGTCTAGAAAAATTTCCTTGTTTCCACCACATTTCAACATGCTCTCTAACATGATGCCAACAATACTCCAACGTGTTTTTGAGTTAAAATATGAGTTTTTGGAAAATTAGGGATTGACTCAATTGTATTGTTTTGGTCCATTCCAAGATTTGTCTACTTTGGTTACATGCAGAATTGGTCTAACTCATTTAGAAGATCAAGTGATTGGGTTATTTAATTATTCCCCAATGCCATCCTAAAAGGTATAAACTAATCCCTAAAGTTGATCTATTTTTTATTTGGATAGAAGAAATAAAGGTGACTATCATATATGATCACAAATTAATATTAAAGATCTTGTATTTGCTGTAATGTGATATCTTATTCTCGTAAATTGCAATATTACTACTTTCTTGTCACTTTGTATTTCTGATATGTCCATATCTGTCTCTTATTAGTGATTAGCTTCTCTGTATATAAAGGGGTAATTTTCCAGTCCAGATTATATTCCCCTTAAAAGAAATAGGCCATATTTTTATATTAATAAATACTGCTCAGAACCCCACTCCATCAGCACAGTTTTGTGTTACAAATTTTGAAAATTTTCAGAATCTCATTGTGCAGTTGGTAAGTTGGTTAAATTGTGCAGTTGAATTATAAATCATGAATCTAAGAATAATTATTAAGTACTTTTCTTGATATGCTACAAAAATGTAATTGCCTTCTGACATTTTATTTCACTCTGACACCAAGCCTATACTTCTATATACAGCTGTTAAATAACCTACAAAAAGGCACTTAAAAATCTGGTGAACTTGACCAACTGTGGTGGACTTTTCCCAGAACATGACAAAATTTTAGAGCCATACAGTAGTAAGGTGAAGCATCTCAAATAATTATTTGCTTAGAAGTGTATTCAGTCAAATTAATCCAATAACAAACCATGGAGTTCTGCCAACATACCGGTATAATCTCAAGATTGTTTTCCAACGCCAAATAAACATTAGCCAGAGTCTGAGCTTCCACACCCTACACAGTATAATCCAACTTCAAAATCAATTGCTGCAAGAAACACATATGGGAATGATAACTAGAGTGAAATAACTGTGGCACTTAATAGCAACAATAAGCATCATAGTTCACGAAGTGAGCAACACCTCTCCAGATGATAAATTATCAATTAAGAAGATACCAAGCATAAAGAGGAAAAGATTATACCTGAGAAGCATCTACAACAAGAAGTGCACCTTCACAGGCTGCAAGGGAGCGAGAAACCTGAAATTATTGTCAAATTCATATAAAATAAAAGGAAAAATATACACATTTTGAACTTTAAAACAGGCATTAAAATTTATAAAGATTTCTACATGAAAACAAAACCACACAAACTTGTGCAGACAGCCAGACAATGAGCGTTGAATCAATATTTTGTGTCTGCCAATAATGCCATTTATATTACCAAAGGGAAAGGGTTAATGGTTATTATGGGAGATGTAGAGCAGAGTGCAGGATCTATGTAATAAAAAATAAAAAATAAAAAATAGAAAATAAAATAAAAAAGGCACCTGGCTACCCTCTTTTGATTGCCCAAAGTTCCTATCACTCACCATTATTAAGGGGATAAATCATCAACAAAACTTCAATGTAACATTGAAACTTGAAGATAAATACCATGGCAAGTCACTAACTAGCAAGGCACAGTCAGCCACATACCTCATATGAGAAATCTACATGACCTGGAGTGTCAATAAGATTCAGGCAATATGGCTCCCCATTATACATGTAACGCATCCGAGAAGCCTGCAACAAGAGTTAAAAATTAATTTATCTCCTATGTTTGAGAATGATTCTAGGAATAGTAATGGAAGTATCTTTCACATGGTGCAAAGCCATGATCATATGCATGACATTTTGTAGTCCATACAAAAGCTCAACTCTAAGTTAAAAGTTATTCTTTAGAGTTTCTAAAGGCTTGTGTGTGTGTGTGTATCCAAAGTACTCGTAAGCCAAAGGAGAATAGCAACACCATGGCTTGTCTCTTCCAAACCCCCAGACAAAAACAAAAAAAAAAAAAAAAAAAAAAAAA
>NC_044920.1:27173917-27270079 GCF_003576645.1 Ipomoea triloba | reverse complement strand
AAAAAAAAAAAAAAAAAAAAAAAAAAAAAAAAAAAAGATCTCCCTTATCTCAAACCAGTGCTTCATTATTACTTTGTTTCTCTTTCTTCACATTCAACAATTACTAAAATTATTTACAGTCTGGAAAACCTTCATATAACACGCACAGAAGGAACCATGTCTGCTGCAGGTTACAACATGAGCCTAGGCTCACCAACCATGGTAAGCCAAAGAGCTGTTTAATAAAACTGCAACCAATATTCATTGCCTTAAAACTACATATCCATTGCAATTTACAACTATAAATAATGTCCTTCAAGACTCACATAACAACATCAGCAATGGTTTAGATAATACCAACTGTGATCATTATTAATCACCATAAAGTTTATTCTTTTTAAAAAATATATTCATTATACTTGTAAACAATGTTCATCAAGGCTCACATAACTACATTAGCCCAGGTTCACAGTATACCAATTACCAAGTTCATATTCCCTAGAATCTTTTCAAATTATTCTTTGCTTCAAAAAGAACATATTTGTGTTTCTAAAACACTAATGCAATTATATGTAAAGGAATTTTCTTCCCTCCCTCAAATGGGAGAATTATATGATTATATGAACCTGTAATTTGATAGTGATGCCTCTTTCTCGCTCCAAATCCATGTTATCAAGGAACTGTTCCTTCATTTCTCGGCTCTCCACTGTCCCTGTCAGCTGCAGCAACTTATCCGCTAGCGTCGATTTCCCATGATCAATATGCGCTATTATGCAGAAATTCCTTATATTCGATATAGGAACCTATACTACAAACAAATTCATTACAATTACAAAACAAATAACAACAACAACAGCAACTAATTGGAAAAATATCGGACCTTCAAGAGGCGGTCTTTGCCGACGCGGGCGGCGAGTTCGAGGTCAGTGGCTGTGGCCTGGCAGTGGACGCGGAAGTTACGGCGGCGCGTTGAGGGAGCATTGTGTTTCCTCCTGTGGTTTGAGAAGTAGGTGAAGTTGAGGTTGGTGGTGCTGTGGTGGTGGTGGTGGTGGTGGTGGTGGTGGTGGAGCGGAAGATGATGATAGGATGAGAGAGTGAATTTGGGGCGGCAAAAGTTCGCGGTTGCCATTCGAAACTGTGTAAAGGAATTGAAGTTTGTTTGGGTTTTCGTTATCTTGTCTGGTGTTTATAGTTATGGTCGTTCTGAGCCACAAGAAAAGGCAGCGCCCAGCGGCCAAGAGGTTTTAGGCTATCGTCGGATTTTAAACGTTCTTCTTCATATCGTATATCTATCCGAAACTTTTAAAATGTCGGTTTAATTAAGAAAATTTAATTTTAATAATAATTATAAATTTCATAACAATATTAGATAAAATTAATTTTTTTTAAAGAATGTTAATACAATTAAAACAAATAAAAACAAGAAGCTGGCCGTTGCTTTTTAATATTTTTTTTCTAAAATATAAGCCTTTAATTGAGAGAGGCAGCCAACAATTGTCCAAGCGGGCGCATGTAACACAAGTGACTGCTGGGTGGCAATTGCGTCTCACTGTTCTTTTTTTTTTTTTTTTACAAAAACCAATACATTGCATGAGTTGAATGGAAAAAAAAAAAAAAAAAAAAATCTCCGATCAACCAAAAAAAAAAAAATCAATTCCTTTTCTTTGTACTATTCAAAAAATCATTAAAAGTCCATTGGTGTGGATGTAAGGGATTGCTAATTTGATGATGTGAAAGTAAAACTGCTTTTGAAAGTGATAAAGTATTGCATTAATAAAGATAGCATTAGAAATATATGCACAAGAATACATCACATATTTTCTCTTCATTTTTTTTTTTTAGTTTAGTTTAGTTTTTTTTTTTTTTGTTTTTGCTTTTTAAAAAAATAATGCCTGTTTTTAGTACTGTATGTTTTATTTATTGACAAAAAAAATTATTCAAATAGGTCATCGAACTACAAACAAAAATATAATTCGTTATCCTTTTTTTGCTTTTAGATATTTTTAAAAGTATTAAATAAATTTAAAATAATACAGTACCTTTTAGTGAGGTGACTACCACACAAACACTAATCAGAGAACATGTGTTCTTTTGATTGAATTGCAAGATTTTGAATTATTCAGAGACTCAATTATAATTTTTCTTTTGAGTTTGAAAGGCCAATTACTTTTTTCGCGTGTAATTTGGTAACTTTTTTTTATTCCTAAATAATTGACCCGTAAATGTGGTCAAGTAGGGCTAGAGTAACCACTACAATAGTAGGTTTGATATCTGTCTCTTCTCATTCTCTTCCCTCTACCTCACACACTTTCTCCTATACTAAAATGGCAAGAGATCTGATCCATGCTAAATTTGTGTCTGCCAGTTATATGCATAATTTTAAAAATTTTGTTCTAGATTTTTTGTGAATATCATCCCTAGACAACAAAATAAGGATGGGTGGTATACGGAGGAGAGAGCAGTTGAATCAGCATGTGAAACTGTACTGATAGTCTGATGCCCCAAGAAAGAGACTACAGTTCAATCAGCATGGAAAGACGACAGATAATAAGTACATATATATGGTTTAATGACAGCCAAACTCAACTCCAAAAAACAAAAAGCTAAACAAGAGAACATACATAAAGTTTATAGCCAGAGAGACTCAATATATTTTTCATTTTCACACATAAATATTAACAACCACTTAATTAACCCACGCACGGTTCACTACTTTATCCCTAAACTAGTTATAGAGATCAGATGGTCATTCCATTATTATAATAATATCAATAATACTCTCTTCGTCCCATTTTATGTGTATGGTTCGATGAACGAGACGACTAAAGTTATTTTTAATCTAATTTTTTATAATATTAATATACTAAATTTATATATTTAGAAACTACATAAAAGTACTATTAAACACACAAAATTTAAATTTGAAAATAAGTAAAAAAAATATTAAATAAAATAAAAAAAATTGATTTGACTTATGAATAGTAAGTCAGAAACAATACGAGACAGAAGGGTAATAATTACATATATCTAGGTAGCTTCTATAAAGAGCAGCAATACCTGGACACAATAAACTATGTGAAAAAGAGGTTAGCTGAGATAGAGATAGAGATAGAAAGAGAAAGAAGATGGCTGGTGAAAAGGCCAGAATAGTGATATTTGGAGGAACAGGGTATCTGGGCAAATTCATGGTCAGAGCAAGTGTATCCTCCGGCCATCCGACATATGCATATGTCCGGCCGGTGTCGCCGGATTCCGGCGCCTCTAAGCTCGACCTGCTCAAGGAATTTGAGAAAATGGGTGTCACCATAATTCAAGTATATTTATAATATAATATTCCATCTTTTTAGTTAATTAATTCTCCTTCCCCTTCTTCTTCTTCTTCTTCTTCTTCAATTCTTTATAAGTAATACTTATATACATACATTCTGGTTCTTAATTTGCAGGGAGAGCTGAGTGAGCAGGGCAAACTGGTGTCAACAATGAAAGAGGTGGATGTAGTGATATCTGCACTAGCTGTTCCTCAACACCTTGATCAGCTCAAAATAATTGATGCCATTAAAGAAGCTGGCAATATCACGGTACGCTCATCCTATCTGAATGTGTAAGGTCTGGAGCGTATTTTTTGATGATGAGTACAACCTCAACCAAGTGATCAGACCGTTGACTTGGTAGTCATAGAGAAACTAGCCTATTAACCTTCTTGGTTCGAATGAGTTAACTATGGGTAAATTAAGCTGGTTTACCTTTGTGGTTCTTAATTTGTCTGTTAGGGTCACAATGCGGAGTTTATCCCGTAAACATCCTTGAGTAGTGATTACAGACTTCCTTTATGTAACTATGAATATAATTAACTTGATTTTTAAGAACTTGTTACCCTTGGTTAGACAGTTGATTTGGTAGTTACAATATTTCAAGATGAACGCTTCATGGGAACTGTCCATTTTGTCTACTTGACTTTCTTAGTTTAAGCTAGTCAATTATAAGCTAAGCAACCTAGCCCTTTATTGTAGTTTAATTAAATTTGGTTTGGAGTACAGAGATTTGTGCCATCGGAATATGGGAATGAAGTAGAGAGGGTGAGAGGGCTGCCACCTTTCCAATTGCTACTTGATAACAAGAAGACAATAAGAAGGGCAACCCAAGCTGCCGGAATACCATACACGTTTGTTTCGGCAAACTCTCTCACTGCATATTTTGTGGAGTATTTGTTACATCCATCTGAAAATCGTCAACAAGTCTCTATTTACGGCACCGGGGAAGCCAAAGGTACTACATACTATACTATACGCTACCTTTGCTTATTTTTAGCTTCTATTACTAGACCAATGGCAACCAGCCAACCTTAACATACATTTCCAAATAAGTAACCTTAGGTGGGGCATCGCCATTGCCATTTATTTTATTTTTTTAGGAGAAGAAAATGACATTTTTAATCTTTAGATCAGATATAACACGTACTTTACACGTTTCTCATTATACCGTTATCACTTTTCATCTGATTCGTCAATTGTTTGCGAAGGGAATTTCTTTGTTCCCTTATTTCTGGAGAATTGATTTTTTTAAACCCAACCCCTCCCAACAAAATTCAGATGAAAAAAAGTAATTTTAAAGACAATTGATTGACAAAAAGTGAGAATGAGTGTAACTGGGAGACGAAAAATGTCCCAGTGAGAATAGTATTGACTCATTGTGTTTCAATAGATTGTGAAACTAGTTATGAACATATACTACATTTGTAATAGAATCAGCAATACTTAAAATAAAAAAAGAAAAACAAGAGAATTAAATTAAATCCATAATTTTACTATTGTATATATAGTTGGTTCTTATCTACACGTAGAGTTTGGATGGAGACGTAGTTTAATTATATTGAGGGGTTGAGGGGCAATTAGTACGAATCGAAGTTACGTAAACGTGAACATGCATGCATAATCTCCCAACCAGACAACAGGTTTTTCGTGATTCAAGGTGGATAGGGACCGAAGATCATATCAAGAGTAGGTAAAGATAGATGCATACGTACATACATAACCCAAAATTGCAGTTTTGGGTCCATGCATGCATTTATACTGTAAATATATATTTATATATGCAGCCGTGTTAAACTACGAGGAGGACGTGGCGGCATACACGGTGAAAAGTGCGGTGGATTCAAGGACACTCAACCACGTCCTCATCGTACGACCACCTAAAAATGTAGTGTCCCAACTGGATTTGGTGTCCTCCTGGGAGCACAAGACTGGCCGGAAAATGAAACGGACTCACATCTCTGAACAAGACCTCATCAACATGTCCCAGTGTAAGCTGCACCTACTTTTAGTTTTAATGACACCATTATTGTTATTATTACTTCCTATTATTTAGTGAATAGAGAAACTCCCAGAACACCTTAGCTGGCAAAAGATGAGGTAAAGTAACTTAGATTGTCTATGGTTACCAAGTCAACAACCTGACAAATTTGATTGTTGTTGCCGAACGAGATGATTATTTATATGTATTGGAGCTAAGTATGTGGCCATAAAAAAACTACAACTATTTGACCATAAATCAACAACCTATTATTTGTTGTTGCAGCCTTGCCTTTCCCGGAAAACATCCCGCCGGCGATCCTCCACAACATATTTGTGGCCGGAGCTCAGGTGAGCTTCCAACTGGGGGAGAATGACTTGGAGGCTTCAAAGCTCTACCCTGACTACAAATATACTACTGTGGATGACTACCTTAATCTCTGTGTCATTGATCCTCCAAAGCCCAAGTTGGCTGCTTTTGCCTAGCTACATCATATCAACTACTCTACAAAACAAATTTATGTATGTATCATAAATAAATTAAAAATATAATACCAGTGTTCAAATAAATTAGTCGAGACCATGCCTGATGTCTCATGTGAAAAGTGATAATTAATCTGATCCAGATAGATCAATGGTTGAGGAATATAATGGTACGCGTGAGAATGGACTCCAAGTAAAATTGAGTACTTGGCACATATTTGTTTTATCAAAACACTCGTCGACCATTGATAAAACATGATATGTGACAAACATAAGGAGTCATATTTTTTTACAATAGAGTTGATATAAATATGTATGCATATGTGTATGTATTTTGTTTAGCTTGGACTGTAATTAACGTGGTGCCACATCAGTTGGTGTGTTCAACAATAAGATTTTTACGAGTGTTTTGTTTGTGCTTATTTAAATTCAAAAAATTTTCATGTTTATTGCTTTTACTCCTTTTAGGGTGAGTTTGGTAGTTAAAAAAAAGTAGTGTTTTTTTTTAAATAAGAAAATCATATTAAAATATATACACATTATTCATTAACTAAAAATTATTATTAAATTAAACTATATTTATAGAAACTACATTATGACACACATATATGCATGTGGTTTTATTTTACATAGTGCGGATAAATTTGACAAAATAAAAATTATTAAACCGGTAATAACAGGTTAATTATCGGTTTGTGAATTTCATTGTCTCATTTTGACATGTTTAAAGGTTTAATTGTATGTTTTAAAAGTTAATGAGCCTAATTAACTTATTATGAAATGTTCGAGAGTCTATTTGACTTTTTTCTCTAATAAGAATAAGAACCATAATAATACTTCATTCATTGGACCTCGTCTATAGGTCCAGTGGCACGTGTAGACATAAACATTAACCCACGGCTGCGCCGCTGGTTCGCAATTCAGCGCTCAATCTACAGTTGACTTTACATCAGCATACGTATGTTACCAGATTAGTAACAACAGATCCTATCATCGCTCGTTCAGCAGAAATCTTGACGAAAATGAAGACAACTCTCGCTTATTCCTTCTTCTTCTTCTTCCATCTACTGATTTTGACCTCCGAATCGCAGCGATCTCCGCCGGCAGTATGCATACTCGGCAGCGGGATCGGCGGCTCCTCCGTCGCGCATTTCCTCCGCACCTATTCCAATCCATCCCAGCCCGAAATCGGCTCCATAAGAATCTTCGAGCGCCACTCCGCCGTCGGCGGCCGCATGGCCACGGTCACCATCGCCGGGGATACCTTCGAGGCCGGCGCCTCCATTCTTCACCCGAAGAACTACCACGCTCGCAACTTCACTAGCCTCCTGAATCTCACCGTCAAAACCTCGTCATCCGAATCCGATTCCTCGTTTGGCATCTGGGACGGCAATAAATTCGTCCTCAAAACCCTCTCTTCCAACTCCAAGCTTCCAATTCTTCAGAAACTCGTGTCTTTCGCCAATTCGGTTCTCATTTTTCTTCGCTACGGGTTCTCACTCTTTCGGATGGAAAATTTCGTCGAGGTGCTCGATCATTTCTCCCTATATAAGCTTGCCTCTGTGTATTTTCCCAGTTAATGCTTGAATTGTCTCAACAGGGCGCTGTGAATAGTTTTTTGAAGTACTATGAAGGGTTCGAATCTCGACCGGCGTTTGAGGATGTCGAGGAAATGCTTAAGTGGTCGGGGCTCTATAATTTGACAACACGGACATTGGAAGAGGAGTTGACTGATGCTGGCTTATCTACTACACTTATTCAAGAGCTTGTCACTGTAAGTGAAGTAAAACAGATTCATATGTGATTGATTTCTGATGCATAGTTGTATTTCGTAAGTTCTATTAGCTTGTTTGTGATTATTAGTTGGGGAATGAATTTGTTTGTTCTCTTGCCCACAATGCAAAATTTCTAGATCACAGTGACTGACTTAGCGGCCATTAGGTCATTTAGGTGGGACGAGGCCACCACATTGTGTGTGCGGTGGATCATGACCCACACAACTCTGTGGATTGATCCGCCGTAGATATGTATATTGTCAAAATATAACAATAGTAGAATTAAAATGATACTTTTACTGTTGCTATAATGAACTTAATTGTGTGTATAAAATGAAATGAATAGCAAACTCATACAAATATGTATATTGTGAAATGAACCTATAGTATAATTAAAATGATATTTTAGTGTTGTTATAACGAACCTATTGTATGTATAAACCGAAATTGAATAGCAGAGCTCATACATGTATGTATATTGTCAAATGAATGTGTTTTGGAATTAAAATGATTTTAGTGTTTCTATAATGAACTTGTTGTGTATAAAATGAAACTGGATAGCAGAGTCATGGAGTATAATTAAAATGATACTTCAACATTACTATAATGAAATTAGTGTGTGTGGAAAATGAAACTAAAACAAAGCTCATACCATGGTTCACGATGCTACATGGACCATGGTTCACAGTAAAATTTGTCCATTGGGTGTAACTCCTATGCTGTGGCTGTCAAGATTGGTCTTGTGTCCTTGCCCACAATTTACCACCCAAGAACCGACTGAGTTGCCAGTGCGAGCAATTTGTTTGTTCTCTGTAGTAATGCAAGACTGCTCTTTTCTCTTTCTGTATGTAGTTTTGTATTGATTTGTTGTGTTGTATGGTCGAAAAAACTACTTGCTTTATTTGAAACCAGTAGTTTAAACCTGGGCATTCCCATCAAATTTATGTGGAATATGAGATTGAAGCAAAGATGAGTCTATAATGTGATTTGGGTATTCACCTTTCTCTTCCTCTATTGAAGACAGATCTGTAATGTCTCAGAGACAGAACATGAGTGACATCTTTTCTTGTACAGGTTATCACAAGAATCAATTATGGGCAAAGTGTCTCTATGAATGCGCTTGCTGGTGCTGTCTCACTGGCAGGATCTGGGGGAGGTTTATGGTCGGTTGAAGGGGGAAATTGGCAGATGGCAGCTGGATTGATCAATCGTTCGAATGTTGAATTGCACCTCGGTGAAGAAATAGAATCTGTCTCTTATTTGGGAGAACGTTACGAACTCAATACAACAAAGGGAACGAGTTACTTGTGTGAAGTTGTGGTGGTTGCTACACCCTTGGATGAATTGAACATTCGTTTTGCACCTGAAATTTCAATCCCCGAGAGGAAATTACAGCACACACACACAACTTTCATTCGGGGTCTCTTAAATCCTGTGAGTACAGTGTGATCTGATTATTTGACTCATTTCCTTGATGCTTTTTCATTGTGTGGTCCTCTCTTTACCATACTTAACTAATTACTGATTTTATGCTTCACTTTTGCAAGTCTTATTTCGGTTTGAAGTCAGTGTCATATATTCCTGAGTTGGTGGGCACAATAGAGACTTCTGAAGTTCCATTTTCAAGTATCTCGATTCTCAAGCAATACAGCGAGCAAGATATGGCCTACAAAGTGTTCTCACGGAGTTATATGGAAGATGATTTGTTGGATCTCATCTTTAGGTAAAATTTTTATTTTTGCCCCTCCCTCTCTCTTTATGCTACTAACTTTTTTGCTATGTTTAAAGTTTAAAAATCCCAATTGATCAACTTTACTTTTGTAACTGAATTGCATCTGGTTTTTGTTGTCTACCACTTGTTAATGTGTAGCCCTATCTTGCATTAAAGGGGAACTAGGGCAAAACACTAAAACTCATGTCATATTGAGAGCTGTCTTCATGGCTGCTGGTCATTTGGGGACGAACAACAATGAGATTGGGTATTGAGTTGGTTTCCAAAAGTCAGGAGAAACTTTTAAATAAATCCCAAGATGTTGTTTTCATGCATCGAAACCCAAAACTCTATTATTGACTTGTAATATCCTGTTACTAGGGTTCCAGCAAGACTCCGGCGACTGATGAATTGTTGTCGGTTGCCTTTGAAGAAGTCAGCCATCAGATCACCTTCTCCGGTGAAAAGGTGACTAGTGCTGATGAGAAGGTGACCACTCGCCTTCTTCAAAGGCAACCGGTGACCATTCGTGAATCACCTGTGTCGGAGCATACACAGGAACCCTAGTGACTCGGCTATTATAGGTCAATAACTGGTTTTAAACTTGTAGATGACAAAGGAAAATGATTGTATTTCCTTGAATTTCTTGGGATTGTTTTAGCCATACACGGAGTGAACTACAATCCAAGTTTATGTTTCTACTCTTGTACCCTGCTTTAACCCCTCAACCTTGATCAACAAACTGTTCTCTTTAAATCTAAGTCTTGCTTTTATTCTTGCAGTGTCAGAAACAAAACACTCAAAATAGACTGGGCTGCATATCCGCATTTTAACGCTCCTGAGGTGTTTGCACCTTTTATTTTGGATGATCAACATCTGTACTACGTGAACGCCTATGAGAATGCGGCCAGCACCATGGAAACTAGCGCTGTATCAGCTGAAAATATAGCGCGGCTAATCCTCTCAAGACTCGCTGACCAAGCACACGCGACTTCTGACTTGGAGAGTGCTGGTGATGACACATCTAAAATGCATTCTGAGCTGTAAGCTGGAAAGGGCTTCACCATGTATCTTTTGTGCTAGTGTAAATTTTGCTAAAGTAGGCTATGCCTAAAGCTGTATACTTAAATGTGTATGTACATATACTAATAATCTGAGCCACTTTTGTGTTTCACAGTAATAATATGATCAGTTTGTTAATCTCTCACTACTTTCATCCTTGCCAACAGGTTGGAGTTTCTTTTTCCTGGGTGTTGAATCCATGAAGAGCTTAGCCAGAAACAAGATAAATATTCCAGGATTTAATACACACCGTTCTTTATTTATATGATGAACTGTATAGATTACAGTTTTACATATCACACAGCCTAAAATCTATGTACCATATAACTGATGAACTGTATAGATTACAGTTTTACATATCACACAGCCTAAAATCTATGTACCATATACCTAATAATTTAACATATAGCATACCTTAATTTATGATTTTATGTAATCCATATTTATGTTCCTAAGACTTAGACCCCCACCAATCTACTAATTATCATTCTTTGTATTCCCATTCTCCTTTGCATTTCCATTTTCTTTCACATTTCCATTTTCTGTAACCAAGCTTTCTGCTTTCTTGTTGTCTTCTGCTGCTTGTTTCTTCTTTCTGTCTTCCTCTTCCTTTGCAGCCTTGATTTTCTCTTCTTCCTCAGCTCTTAACCTTGCTTCTTCTTTTGCAGCTTCCAGAGATTTAATCAATCTCTTCAGGCAGGTGTCTGCTTCTTCTCCAGCAGACTTGGGCATCAAACTCTCAGCAACATCAGCAGGGGTGATTTTAGTTTCGCCCAGCATGCGTTTGATTTCTGGAAATAGTTGGTGATATTCAACATCCAGATAGTTGTTTGCCAGCACCTTGAAAGCTTCGAAGCAACAATAGGACAGCTCAATACGGTTGTCCATCCTCCCTCTCCGTATCAGAGCAGGATCGAGCTTGTCAGCGTAATTTGTGGTGAAAATTATGATTCTTTCGTCTCCAATGGCTGACCAGAGTCCATCAATGACATTTAGAAGACCGGATAGAGTCACCTCACTGCCCTTCTTCTTCTCTATTTCCTTGAGTAAGTCCTTCTTGATTGGATCTTTCTCTTCTTTTTCCTTGTCTTTCTCTTCTTCTTCCTTCTTCTTCCTCTGCCCTGTCAGGTCAAGAGAGCAATCAATATCTTCAATCACTATGATGGCCTTATCCGAAGTTTCTATCAACAGCTTCCTCAGCTCGCTGTTATCCTTCACCGCTGTTAACTCGAGATCATACACATCGTACTGCAGAAGATTGGCCATGGCGGCAATCATGCTAGACTTTCCTGTTCCAGGCGGGCCATAGAGGAGATATCCACGCTTCCAGGCCTTTCCTATCTTGGCGTAGTAGTCCTTTGAGTTGCTGAAGTTGATAAGCTCGTCCATGATTTGTTGCCTCCGGGTTGGTTCCATAGCCAGGGTGTTGAAAGTCGAAGGATGCTTGAAGACAACATGGCTCCATTTGGTACTCCTCCACCCATGCCAGTGATCACTCTTGTTGTTGGTGTAAAGCTTCCGCTTCCTGTCCTTCACAGCTATGGCTTCTCCCTCGTCCAGGACATGTTTCAGGTAAGACCGTGTAATGATGTCTCGATTCTTCCTATGAAACTTAAGCTGGAAATACCTCTTATCGTCCTCCCTAGGGAAGTACGAGATTGTCTGTCCCTTGGGTGGTTTTTGGTTGGAGCTCCACCACACCTTAACCCCTTGGTACACTTCCACCACCTCCTCGTGGTCGTCCATGCTGAGAACCACGGATTGGCTGCTGTCCTTGATGCCTTTGGCCACCAGGCGCTTAGCATTCTCGGACGAATTGTTGCCCAAATACCTCTCTATCGCCACGAACACTTTGTTCCTGTCGAAGAGGCTGATGAACGTGCCATCGCCTTCAAACTCATGGAAAGTGATGTGGATGTATGGGTAGAAAAAGCAGTAAACTTTGTGAGTATAGGTAGTGATATAGATGCGAAGTTCAGGTGGGAAGTAGTTTCGGTACAAGGTCCAGATGAACACGAGTGCTGTGAGTGAAGGGCCTAGTTGAGACCAAACATCCCCCATTATCATCATGTTTCTTGAATTCCTAGGTTTAGGAATGAGTTTCTAATGGATTTGAGGATGTTTGAGTGAGTGTCTTAATTAGCACCTGCTTAAGTGCTTATATAGAGGAGCAGAGGAGAGGTATAAATAGTTGGAAATGTAATGTAATGACGTCGCTGTGATAACATCACGGAAGGTTAGGTGAGTCAAAATTTTTGGTTTATCTTAATCTCGTGTTGAATGTATAAATTGTATATAATTGTTGGATATTGGAAGACATGGTGTTGTGATTTATCACTAGTTGATTAATATAAATAAGAACAAATTTAGGTACAATGCTAGTAAAGGCCCCTTTGATCGTATTATGCGAAGGCAAGTTCATAATAGTTCGAGTATTTTTTTTTTCTTTTTTTTTCTGAAGGACAATTGATTCTTGTACTTAAAAATTAAAGTTTATTTTTTTTCAACACTCGGTCGAGTACGTTACACATAGTCTTTTTAGTATGATTTGTTGATAAACCTATAGTGTAATGTTATTGCAGTTGTTGTTGTGGGATAATCACTATTCTAGGTATTTCATGGGTAGTTATAAGTTATAAAAAGTAATGGGATACTTGAAGCACAATCATGTCTTTTCTCTCAATTTAGGAGTTTAGTTCTTACTTGAAGAACATTTTCGTACAACTTCATAATTGTATCAATTACTTTTTTACCCAAATACCTAAGTATATCAAAAAGGTCACAGATTCAATTCTTGTTAATATTATTTTAGTTAAACTTAGTGGGGTTTCCAGGTTATAGTGATGCCAAATTTTGCCACTAAAAAAATAAATACAATTAAAAAAGGGACTTATACGGAATGCTACATAATGTTTTTGGTGATATTGGAACCCTAGTATTAGGTCAATTATAAGTCATTCTCCGTTCGTATATACAATATAATGACTTTTAGAATTCACGAGGAGTCTAATTTGACTATGCTCATGCAGCTCAGGATCATGAAAACAAACAATTGGGATACAAAACAAGGAGAAACGACAAATTTGACTAAAGAAAAATGTAACCTATAATATTAATAAAAACAATATCCTAAGTTTTAACATCCCGCACAAAACAGACCTATAATATTATGGTTTGCATAATATTGTAAAATATGGTAATACAATTCCTATTGCTAATACAATTGTAAATTAAAATAGAATTCCTAATAAAATATATTCTTCCCTACGTTCCTATTCGTAATACAATTCTAGACTAGAATTGCTAATGGTAATAATTCAGTATATATATTTCTCTGCAATGCAATCTATACTATTAATAAAAACAATATCCTAAGTTTTAACTTCACGCCCAATATTGTAAAAAATATGAAAATTTGGCATAATTCAACCCGCAAGGCCAACCAATTTTCTGAACGACATTCGTGCATGCAGGTGTCGACGTACGAGTCAAGCCTTTTTAAGTTTATTTTGGGATTTCATTTGCACCCCCCTGCGCGCGAGAGAGAGCCTCTATGCTATACAATTCAATAAGCCTTAGAAAAAGTCTTATATAAGTAGTGGTGCAAACCACTTCTCAAACCAATGTCGGACAAAAGTTACTTGAAAGGTTTTTCTCTATATTTTTCTAACTCAAATGGTCAACTTTGAGAACCAATTTCTCATTCACCCATTATCAGTTTTGAGCGTACAATATATCAATCTTTTCGTCTAACTACGAAGAACACGAATCCACTTTGACCCGACCCAAATCGAAAGTGGACCACACATATATTTGTACCACAATATTGCCAGTAAAATGCCATTTTATGCTAATTTTTTTCCAACAGTTATTTGTCCAGAGAATATCAACGTGTTGAAGGAAGAAGATGATATATAGTGAAGGGCAATATCATCTTCACTATATATCATCTTCTTCCTCCAACACAACGCTCTACGGTCAACCAACAATTACTCAACTAATTATCACATTACTCCCATGTAAATTTTTCTCTAATATAGTTATACTTACTGAATATCAAAATATAAGTGTACCTCAAGATCTTGCAATAACTAACCGACAAGTAATTAAATTAATGAATATGATGCAATAATGTAAATTATCTACCTATTGCATTTATACANTGCAGCTCAGGATCATGAAAACAAACAATTGGGATACAAAACAAGGAGAAACGACAAATTTGACTAAAGAAAAATGTAACTTAGGAACTAAGTAGGTTGCTGCCCAGCTACTGAGGTAAGAGGCAAAGGATCCACTTGATGAATAACCATCCGAAGACCAGAAGCTACGCGAAAATTCTCATTGGATCTCGGTTGTTCTTAACAGCGATGGCTATTCATTTAAGTCTTCGTATGATCAGTTCTTATGGTATTTATGTGCTATTTTAAAGAATTCTTTAATAGGTCTTATATTTTAAATAAGAATTAATTTTGCGTGCATAAATTGGGTTAATATATATTAATCTCACAGTGCATGGTAAGGATATTAGATGTCATATTTAAAAAATATATATATCGTGATTTTGTTTTCTAATATTTCCTTTATAATGTGACCTCGATGGATAAGAATTCAGACTCGTACTCGTTTACTAACTGTAAAATTTCTCTAATTTTCTGAAAAACTGGAGAATTGGAAAACAGAAAATAGAGAAATGTTTACTATAACAGTTTTACATTTTGAAAACAATTTTCCAGTTTTCTAAAACTATTAAAACTGTTTTCTAAATGGAAAATAGAATCATCTATCATATATTTAGCTATATGTCACTATAACCACATTCTCATCATTATCTACTTACATATTTATTCATTACTATGATTAAATACATTATGATCTTCTTTTACTTATCACCATCTTCTATCTTTTCTACTTGCATTACTTATTTAAACATAACTTATTTGTTTATACTACTTAAAGTTAGAAAATATAAATTATTCACATTATAAAAACTAAAAATTGAACTCTATACCAAGTTTTATATTTTGATTGAACTCAACTGCTTATTGGTTCGGATATTTTTAGTTATGTTGTTATATCATAATACAAGTTTGGTCCGGATATTGGATATTGAAATTTCACATATATTACTATATTAGAATTGGAAGTAAAAATTATATATTTTTTATACATGTCATTCAAATTAATATATCCAATATTAGCTCAAAAATATTAATATTATCTAAATTTTAGGTGAACTTAATAGGTTATTGGTTTAGATATATTTTTAGTTATGTTATATACATATATAAATTTGGTTCGGATATACAATGTAATTAAAATCTTACATATATATTAGACTTAAAAGTAAAAACTATATTTATTCTATTTAAACCAAATATATTTTAAATATAAGGTCTAAAAATCATTCGAAATTAAACTTGTGTTAATTTTATAGCGTTAATCTAAAAAAAATAAAAAAATTGAGCTACCCTATTTGGTTGTTACTGTTTTTTTTTAGTATCTTTTTTTATTTGTTTACTGGACGTTTAAGGAAACAAAATCCTTATGTTGGATTGGTTAATGTTTTAATTTTAATAATGTGAGTCATCTCCTTGGTTGTTTGTGATTAAAAGACAAGCTAAGGTTATGGCCGTTCCCTAATTCTTGGTAGCCAACTTCGATTTTGATTACTTCTTCCATCCTAATAAATCCACTGTCTGCTAATTGCTAAATGCTAAACATATTTAAGGTAATATAATGCCAATGGACACTATTATAATAAATAAATAAATAAAACAGAACAAAACAAAAAGAACGAGTTGGCGTAGGTTGCCGGGTCGTCGTCTTCTCAGATTGTGCCTTGTAACATTGATTTTTATTTGTAGAATAGGATTCCAGCTGTAAATGGTGAAGTAATAGAAGTGAGTTTTTTTTTAGTACTACTCTTATTATGAAAATCTCCAACTAACTCTCTATTGGACATTGGATTTAATTATTAGGAAGAAGAAATCAAACTTGTATTTGGCTACCTAGATGCAACCATTATATATTTTTATAGGCAAAAATTTGTTTGAGGCCGTCTCACTAATCTTTGTCCATGAGATGTGTCGGGTCAAGATGAAATGTAATAGTTATACTAACAAATGTAATAGTAAATCAGGAATAAAATGTTTATTAATTATAATGTAAAAGTATTACATTTTCCTTTGTAAGTGCAACATTACTTATAAAGAAATATATAATACTTTTGAGGGTATAATTTCTTTTCTCAAAAAACTAATTGAATAAGTTGCTTTGAGCAGATTTAATTTTTAAATTTTAGGGGAGTTAAAAAAAATTGAGTAACCAAAGGCTTATATTAATTTTTTTAAACAAGTCAAATAACTAATAGTGATCAAATAAACTAAAATTAATTGATACGCTAACTATTTTATCAAACAGACCAATTATGTTTGTATTGTGTACATGAGAGTGAGTTTATTTGGCATGCATGTTGCAGCATTTAAAAAAAAAAAAAAAAAAAAAGCTAGGTCAGTGCAGTGTCAAGTGTCAACGGCCGGTAATTAACGACTATATTATATATTATTTTTCGCCATTGGCGGCCAGACAATTACAACCATTTATCGTTAAGTCGTTAACCAATGACCACAGCGGTTGGACGGGATGGGCAGCTTAAGTGCGTGGATTGTGCGCCAAGACCTACCTAGAAAACTTGTAAAGTTAAAAATAAAATTAGACAAATGTAACTAATTAAAGTGTCAACTACTATGTAGTATAATGATATCTTTGTTGTCATTTCAAATGGGTGGTCACATAATTGAACCCCAGTAATCGAGGCATTGATTTTTGGACTAAAAAAATTTGAGAAAAGTATAAAACAAATACTAAATCCTAAAGAAATAAAGAATTATGGTCTATCAAAATTTAACTCTTTTATTATTCTCATGAACGTGTCTCTATTAATAAACAGATATACACTCTTATTATGAAAGTGATCTCCAACTCTATATTGGCCATTGGATTTAATTATTAGGAAGAAGAAATCAAACTTGTATTTGGCTACCTAGATGTAACCAGTATATATTTTTTATGGTAAAAATTTGCATAAGATCGTCTCACAGATCCTTGTTTGTGAGACGGGTCGGGTCAATATGAAATGTAATACTTATACTAACAAATCTAATACGTACTAAATCATGAATAAAATGATTATTACTTATATGAGAAAATGTAATACTTTTATATTTTGATGTAAAAGTATTACATTTTCCTTTATATGTGTAACATTACTTATAAGGGAAAATAGAATGTTTTTGATGAAAAAACAATACTTTTACTCCAAAATATAAAAGTATTACATTTGTTCTCAAAAATATTATGTTTTCCTAGTAATAAATATTTTATTCTTAATTTAATATTACATTTGCTAGTATAAGTATTACGTACATTTGCTTATTGACCTGACTCAACCCCGCAATCCGATGTATTGGGACCATAAGCAAATCCTTAATGTTGGGATGAGTTAATGTTTTAATAATACGTAGTACTAATATGGCTCACCTCCTTGCTAGTTAGTGATTAAAAAAAAAAAAGCATATTGCCCTTTCATATTACTTGGCAGCCAAGGTGGCAATTAAAGTAAAAATTTGATGCCAGCAGGATTCCAGTAATTGGTGAAAGCAATAGCTTTCGATTTTTTTTTTTTATTATGTTTAATTTACATTCCCACCTTTTAGAAAGACATGTTAAACAATTGCCTGGATAGCTCAAATAGCTTGACCACTTAACCTACTATTGAAACACACATGGCCGGATTTTAAGGCGGGCAAAATGTACGACTGCACATGACCCAAAATTTTAGGATCCCCTAGTTCAGCCCTAGCCTAATAGTTAGTATATGTTATTTGTGATTATATTGGCCCAAAATTAATTTTTTTTTGTATTTTTTCTTTGCAATTTTGCTTCAATTCGCAATTTATTTATACTTTGATAAGGCCTTACTTATTTAAAAAAATCAGCCCTAGAAACACAAGTTGGATGATCTATAATTAACGTTGAATTGATATAATTTCGTGTCAAGATATCACTACTTCGAATAAATTAAAGGGAGAGGGGAAATATAGATTTGAGAGAAGAAGTAAGAACAATTTCATTATATACTATGTTGATTATTTTCCTTGTACGACAACAATTTATACTAAATTATCAATGCATATGGTAATTAATGTATCATCAAATATTTTGTGCTCTGATGGTATCGTTGTTATCTTTCATAATAAATATTTTATGTTTGAGGAAGCCAAAAAAAAATAAAAATACTAATAAGTTAAAAAAAAAAGTCTTGGACAAATTAAAGAAAAAATATAATTATTTCTGAACATTATTATAATTCTCTTTGTTTTGCGCAGGTGCTGCACCATAGTTGTCAAACTATAGTATAAATAGTTATGCCTCTCCAATTAACTTAACTAAACAAATACTACAAAATTGAAAATAAAACAAAGAAGTTCTCTGAGGTCATCACAGTTACCTCATTCACCATGCACCATGCATCACAGTTCCCTGTACATTTCCACGTTTTTTCCTTTAATTAATGAAGAAGTTTCACTCAACAACATTATTTGCCCTTCGACTGGGGATTCAACATTATTTTGTGTCTGCATAAACAGTACGACTCAGTTAATCACATGGTGAAATTTGAGAAGGGAGATCGAATCAAGTCTTACCTGCAACAGTACGAGGGTAACTTCTCAAAATGAGAGGGGCTATAATCCATCATAGTTAAAACAATGGAGTATTGTTTAGACTACACTACTTTATGAGTTGATTTTGAAAATCATTATTAGTCCTAATACATAATTATAACCTATGTGTAACTATATTTTAGCATCACTGATTAGCCATCTTTAGACTTTAGGGCTATTAGCCCCTATCAGCATGGCCACCTCAACACCAATAGTTATGCCATTGACCGGATCCACCATCACAATTTACAATTCAAATTGTGAACATTTAGGTGTGAACAATATGTAAATTGTGTATTTTAGACTCAGGTTACTTTTTGACAGAATAATTTGCCCCTCAATACGTACCCATACATGTTGATTTTTAATTTTTTTTTTTTGGGTATGGGTCCGGGCTTATGGGCTTTCCTTAACAAGTTAGCAAGGGGCCTAATCCTCTTTGCTTTATTTGGACTGGTCTAGTTTAGTCCGCCCTATTTCTAAATTATTGTCATCAAGTTAGCAATTCTTGTTACAAAATTATTGTCATCAAATATAATGCATTCTTTAAAAATATTTCTCCATAAGAAATTATCAAACATCTTTTTTTTTTTATTTGTTATATATTTTCTCTATCTGTTGTAGTCTACAGAGTCAATACTTCACCACCGAATTCATTCTTGTAACCGTCCCTCAATTAGAGGGACATATATGTCATCTGAGCACAATGTGTTTGTCTATCAAAAGCCTTCTTAAATAAAAAAAAATGTAATATTTATAGATTGAAATTTATTTTTTTTAAATATCTTCATCTTTAAACATAATAAGACCCAATAAAGTTAGACCCCTAACATGAACTAAAAAAATGTTGGTGTAAATGTTGTTTGGAAGAATATGCTAAGAGTATATTAAAAATTCAATATAAAATTAAACATGAACTTTGATCAATTAATTAGAATCATGCATTAGGCATTGATGGAATGGGCAAATTATGTGTGGACCCAGGTGGACCTGGGTCCAAAACTACGTCGTTTTGTCTTTTTTTGTCTTTTTTTTTTTTTAAAAAAAAAAAATTAGTAAANCCATGCACCATGCATCACAGTTCCCTGTACATTTCCACGTTTTTTCCTTTAATTAATGAAGAAGTTTCACTCAACAACATTATTTGCCCTTCGACTGGGGATTCAACATTATTTTGTGTCTGCATAAACAGTACGACTCAGTTAATCACATGGTGAAATTTGAGAAGGGAGATCGAATCAAGTCTTACCTGCAACAGTACGAGGGTAACTTCTCAAAATGAGAGGGGCTATAATCCATCATAGTTAAAACAATGGAGTATTGTTTAGACTACACTACTTTATGAGTTGATTTTGAAAATCATTATTAGTCCTAATACATAATTATAACCTATGTGTAACTATATTTTAGCATCACTGATTAGCCATCTTTAGACTTTAGGGCTATTAGCCCCTATCAGCATGGCCACCTCAACACCAATAGTTATGCCATTGACCGGATCCACCATCACAATTTACAATTCAAATTGTGAACATTTAGGTGTGAACAATATGTAAATTGTGTATTTTAGACTCAGGTTACTTTTTGACAGAATAATTTGCCCCTCAATACGTACCCATACATGTTGATTTTTAATTTTTTTTTTTTGGGTATGGGTCCGGGCTTATGGGCTTTCCTTAACAAGTTAGCAAGGGGCCTAATCCTCTTTGCTTTATTTGGACTGGTCTAGTTTAGTCCGCCCTATTTCTAAATTATTGTCATCAAGTTAGCAATTCTTGTTACAAAATTATTGTCATCAAATATAATGCATTCTTTAAAAATATTTCTCCATAAGAAATTATCAAACATCTTTTTTTTTTTATTTGTTATATATTTTCTCTATCTGTTGTAGTCTACAGAGTCAATACTTCACCACCGAATTCATTCTTGTAACCGTCCCTCAATTAGAGGGACATATATGTCATCTGAGCACAATGTGTTTGTCTATCAAAAGCCTTCTTAAATAAAAAAAAATGTAATATTTATAGATTGAAATTTATTTTTTTTAAATATCTTCATCTTTAAACATAATAAGACCCAATAAAGTTAGACCCCTAACATGAACTAAAAAAATGTTGGTGTAAATGTTGTTTGGAAGAATATGCTAAGAGTATATTAAAAATTCAATATAAAATTAAACATGAACTTTGATCAATTAATTAGAATCATGCATTAGGCATTGATGGAATGGGCAAATTATGTGTGGACCCAGGTGGACCTGGGTCCAAAACTACGTCGTTTTGTCTTTTTTTGTCTTTTTTTTTTTTTAAAAAAAAAAAATTAGTAAACATATTGATGAATATAGAGTTGTCCAAAAATGTGTGAATGTAGAGGTTTCAAAGTGTGATTGTAGAATATAGAAATCGTGAATGTAGATTTTTGATTGTGTGAATGTAGAGTTGCCCAGAAATGTGTGAATGTGGAGGTTTCAATTTGTGAATATGGAGTATAGAAATCGTGAATGTAGAGTTATGCATGTGTGAATCTGTAATAGAGTTAAGAAGTTCTAGCAACTTGTAGCCCTGTAATGTGTGAATGTGGAGTTCTCAAGTTGTGAATATGGAGTATAGAACATGTGAATATAGAGTTTTGAATGTGTGAATGCATAACAGTGGTAATATAGATACTAAACATATAATGCTGTAATGTGTGAATGTGAGTTTACAAATTGTGAATGTAGAGTATAGTGTATGTGAATGTAGAGTTTGTGTTCCACATTTCAGGCCAATATGTTTAGTAAAAAAAAAAGTTAAAAAAAAAAAGCCTCGTTTTTGGACAAGGTGAACCTGGGTCCACGGCATAACTATTGGATGGAATGATAACCTAATTTACAGTATATATTCAACTCAGAACCTATTATCATTGTCACTAAAATTACAGTAAAACACACCAAAGGACTAGATAGATCAAATAAAGAATTCATTTCTAGCTAAAGTGGTAACAAGAGGAAGCATGGATTCGACCAATTAATAGAGTTTTGTGTTGCAAAAACTATGCTTATGATACTATTTAGTGAAGGTGCTTCCTTCTAAAATTGATATTGCATTAGTTAATTCAATATTTCTTGATAGTTATGCATTCTTAAAATATTTACTTTTATGAAAAATTTAATAATCTTGTATTGATAATATACACCAGAATACGAAATGATACTTTGATCAATTCTGAAACACTAATTTAAAAATTCACATTGAAAACCAGACTATTCGGGCAATGCATAGTAACTAGTAATACATATAAAGACCCAACCTATCCCACAAGAGCTTTTGCCACAAAAGAAAATCAAGAAATAAACATATCCTAAAAAATCAAAAAAGAAATATGTAATCTTCTCTTCCATTATCGACATCGTCTGTCAATCTAGACGACAGGGATGGATCCAGAAAAGGGTAATGGGGCAGTTACTCACATAATAATTCATAAATGATCAAAAGACGAGTTCGTTTAAACGCTAAGATGTGTACTTGATGCTGCAGTAAAAGTCAAGAGGTTGAACACTTTATGATTGGGAATTTGTTTTGGCTTGGGGTCTTCTATGAGTCCAACTTGAGGGACATAAGGTTTGACTCTTTTCTTGATGACAAGCTTAGCATGGTTTAGATAAATTTTGAATTGTTGAGGCGAAACATACGGCAAGCACCGTAGGTTTTGTTCCTCGCACTCTCGAAGCGATTCCATAGAGTCCCAAACCTTGGATGAAACGTAGTATTCTTTTTCCTCTTCGCCCACGTACACGATCACATGCCCCTTCGGAACTCCGGCGCCGCCTTGCCTCTGAAACTTGTTCTTCATGAAATCCTTAATCCTTTTGCCCAGTACTGCCATCTTATCTGATCTTTTGTCGCCGGAGAATATAATTGGAATAGTTTTTGCTGAAAGCTATGGAATGCGTTTTGGATACACAGGCGGTAGCGCAGATCAGAGCTAGGGTTTTATAGATGATAATAATCTTTTTGATTCCCAATATTATTCGGACTGAGATTCTCTGAGGAATTAGTATTTTGAATTATACAATTAAGGAAAAGGAAATTAAACGTTTATTATTATTATTATTATTATTATAGGTGAAAATACCTCACTCTGAACTCCTATACGCCTGTCCAATAAAATTTGTGAATGTGATAAATCACGATGAATTGACAGCCCATGAGAGAATCAATGTCACTTAGGAACTAACTAAGCTACTTATGCGGACTTATTATAATTATTATTCGTTATTTATATAAGTTGGAGGATTTTATTTTTATTAATAGTATAGATAGATTAAATTTTTCATAATATTAATATACAAATTTATATATTTACAAATTACATTAAAAATACTATTAAATACAAAAATTAAACTTAAAAATAAATTAAAAAATTACTAAAGCAGTCTCATTTGTGATTTTTAACAAATCATGGAGTTTTTTTTATAAACTTTTTTCTCATGAAAAAAAAAATTGGTCGATTTTATTTTCCATTTTTAATGAATTAGGAATTTTTTTTATTTTCCTATTTTACTTTTAACCTTTTCCGTTCCTTTCTCTATTTTGATTTTTGAGTGAATTAGGGATGTTTTTTATTTTCCTATTTTACTTCTAACTTTTTTTATTGATTATCTATAAGTAATTTTCGTTTCCTTTTTCATTTGCAATCAATTAGGGATCCTATTTTATTTTCGATTAGGGATATGATCTTTTTTTTTTTGTTTTTTGTTTTTTTGTTTTTTTTCTTTTGTTTTTGGTCAATTAGTAATATCCGGCTCATTTTTCAATTTTCCTTTTCTATTGTTTGGGCCTTGGGGGAAGTGTTTGGACGGGAATGCAAGAAATGAGAATTTTATTTTTAATAATAGTATAGATTAATGCTACACTTCCCTTCTTAGAAAAATAATAAAATAAAGTAAGCTTTGATGATGGGGTGGGTTCGAGCTTCAGTGGAGGCAACTGTTGGCTCTTTGTGCTTCAGTAGGTTGAGAAAGTAGCTAAAAAAAACTTATTACAAATTTACAATTTTAAACTTAGTTTCTATATTAACTATCAATACTATTAATAAAAGTAAAATCTTCCCCTTCAACTTTTTCGCACAAACTAATATTATTAATTAATTAATAAAATAATTTAATAAAGTTTAATTGGTAACAAAATTTTATTTACCAAATTCTGAGAATAATTAAACCATTATAATTGTGAGAATATTGGAAACAAATCATGCTTAATAAATAAGAAAATTTCTGCATAATTTTATAAGAAATAATAATTTCTTAAGAGTTAATTACCGATTTAGTCCCTCGACTATTGGGATTTCACCACTTTGGTCCTCGACAATTTTTCTTGCGCAATTAAGTCCTCGACTTTGAAAAAATTAACCAATTTGGTCCTCCGTTTATTTTGGTGTTTAACAGCCGTTAAATCAGGACCAAATTAGTAATTTCGCTATAGTCAAGGGACCATTTCGGTAATTAATTTTGACTGAAATGGTCCCTTGACTATAGTGAAAATTACCAATTTGGTCCCGATTTAATGGATATCAAATGGTAAAATAAACGGAGGACCAAATTGGTTAATTTTTTCAAAGTCGAGGACTTCATTGGGCAAGAAAAATTGTCGAGGACCAAAGTGGTGAAATCCCAATAGTCGAGGGACCAAATAAGTAATTAACTCATTTCTTAATTATCATTTACCACCCTAACGTTTCTTGACGACCAAGACTGTATGGTATATATAGGAGCCATGAAAGTCCTAAGATGTATACTGGAAGTAGTATTCTGATTAGCTTTCATTGTAGTGTTTGTATTCAAATAAAATAGAAGTCTTATATAGCCATTCAATTTAATCAGCAGTAATCTTCTTATTTAGTCCGTATACGTGCTAGCGAAGGAAATCAAGAATTGAAGGAGATCGAAGATGATGATGATGATGGGTCCTTCACTTGCAACACTCATGTTCATCTGGACCTTGTACCAGAATTTTTTCCCATATCAAATTAGCAATTATATCATCACCCAACTCCACAAAATTCACTATTTTTTCTACCCATACATCCACATCACCTTCCATGAATATGACCACGAGGAGCTCTTTGACCGCAGTAAATTATTCTTAGCCATTGAGAGGTATCTAAGCCATAATTCTTCCAATAATGCCAAGCGTCTCGTGGCCAAAGGTGTCAAGGATAGCACCCAGGCCTTGGTTCTCACCATGGACGACCACGAAGAGGTGACCGATGTGTTTCGAGGGATTAAGGTTTGGTGGAGCTCCCACCAGCACCCTACCAATGGACACATGATCTCGTACTTTCCCAAGGAGGACGAGAAGAAATTTTTCCAGCTTAAGTTTCACAGGAGGGACCGAGACCTGATTACACAGTCTTACCTGAAACATGTTTTGGATGAGGGAGAAGCCATAGCTGTGAGGGACAGGAAACGGAAGCTTTACACCAACAACAAGAGTGATCACTGGCATGGATGGAGGAGCACCGAATGGAGCCATGTGATCTTCAAGCACCCTTCCAATTTCAAAACCCTAGCTATGGAACCGACCCGGAAACAAGAAATCATGGAAGAGCTTCACAATTTCAGCAACTCCAAGGACTATTATGCCAAGATTGGCAAGGCCTGGAAACGGGGATATCTCCTCCACGGCCCGCCTGGAACAGGGAAATCTAGCATGATCGCCGCCATGGCCAATCTTCTGCAGTACGATGTGTATGATCTCGAATTAACCGCCGTGAAAGATAACATCGACCTGAGGAAGCTGTTGATTGAAACTTCCTGCAAATCCATCATTGTAATCGAAGATATCGATTGCTCTCTAGACCTAACAGGGCAGAGGAAGAAGGAAAGGGAAAAAGAAGAGATAGATCCAATCAAGAAACAATTACTCAAGGAAACAGAGAAGAAGGACAATGAGGTGAATCAGGTGACTCTATCAGGCCTTCTAAACGTCATCGATGGACTCTGGTCCGCCATTGGAGAAGAAAGAATCATAGTTTTCACCACCAATTACATCCAAAAGCTCGACCCTGCCCTAATTCGGAAAGGGAGGATGGACAACCATATTGAGCTCTCTTATTGCTGCTTTGAAGCTTTCAAGGTTCTAGCCAAAAACTATCTAGACATTGAATCCCACGAACTTTTTCCAGAAATCAGAGTTTTGCTGGGGGAAACTAAAGTCACCCCTGCTGATGTTGCTGAGAATTTGATGCCCAAATCTGGTGGAGAGAAAGCAGAGACGTGCCTGAAGAGATTGATCGAGTATCTGGAAACTGCAAAAGAAAAAGCGAGGTTGAAAGCTGAGGAAGAAGAGAGAAGCAAGGCAAAGGAAAAGGAAGAAGCCACCATGAAAGCTGAGGAGAGCTTGGTTAAGGAAAATGGCGATGCCAAGAAAATTGACACCATGGTTATAGAAAATGGTTATACAAATTAAAGAATGAGAATTAGTAGAGATTATTGTTCGTATTAGCTTCTTCCCCACCTAATTACTAAATATTTAATTTCAACTTTTATATTTAAACCAGGATTTTGGACATGTCAATGTAATGCTATTGTTATTTTCTACTTAGTTTTCAATATATTACTCACATAGAAAAACTTTATGAAACTTTACAATTCTCTAGGATTGATTTTCAATTGAAAGGATCTCATTACGGCTTTTCCTTTGATTATTTATTGTAGTCTAATTAGTAACTACCCTCTAATATGTAGTAGAAATTAATTATTTTTGTGTATCATTAGCATATAAAATTAATTAAATAAGTGTAATACTTACCATAAATAAATAATTAATCACCATATACTTCATATTATTAATTTTGGTAACAAGTATACTTTGTATATTTCAATATTAGACATTTAACACTATAAAAATAGTTATCATATTTTTTTGAGTACAAAATAGTTATCATATATTTGAACTATATATTATTATTATTATTATTATTATTATTATTATTATTATTATTATACACAATCAATTCAAATAACCTTCGTCAACCATTCAATTAGAAAAAGGTCTAATAATTTTTTCCAAAAAAAAAAAAGGTCTAATAATTGATTATTTTTTCCTTTTGAACGGCCAATTAGTTATATAAAAATCTAAATTTTTTAAAATATACGTAGTGGTACATGAACGTACTACCTAAACAACCGGCCAACCGCTTGTAACTTAACGTAATTTTTAATTTTGTGAAAATTGTACTATTCTTGTCCCTAAGTTATAGGGTAATTGAAGAATTCTCCATTGAGTGTCAATCATTCTTACTTTTCAGTTTTCATCCCTAAGTTATTGTTGATTTCTAGACTTTTAGGGCAATCTACCAATAAACCAACACAACCGGAAAATGTTAAGATTCACGAGAAAAGATGATAATTCACTCTCAAATCCTCTTGTGTATATTAAAATTGCTTAACCCCTCCTACAGTGCCTTTTCAAGCCTTTTATATAGACCAAGGTGGCTGTTGCACCAGGCCAACCATTAATGCAATAAATGAAGTAATTAAAGGTAATAAAGACTATAAATGCTATTTAATCTCGCCCGGCTCATTATCTCCATCAACAATCCTTATCATCATTACCACTAACTCCTCGTTAATGGGGTGTTCCATCGATTCACCTGGGACTACGCTCTGTTGTGCTCGACTGACTCTTGCCACTACTCAGATCCAATGGTTCGGCTCCTCCATTCATTTGACTACGACTTCCTGACTCCTTCATTCATCTACTCGGCATGTCTCCTTCGCCCGCTTGGTAAAGACGCCTGGCCCCGTCACCCACTCAGTCAGGACTGTCAGCCTTGGTAATGCTTCCCTCTCTCTGGACGACTGCCTCGCTAAGGACCTCCTGCCTCCTTCACCCAGCTTGGATATTTAACAGGCTCCAACCGACTCATTGATTCTGGCTCCTGCGATCTGACTCCTTTTTATTGGTCTCACCACTTGATTGGCCTGACAACTCTCTTTACTTCGTGTCTCCCCTCGCTGTGATTCTATCCGCCCGATCCCTTATTTCTAATCGGCTCAGTGACTCCTCCCGTCTTTTCTTGTTGTCCCGTCTTCCCTTGTTACTTTTACGGTCTTGGAGGCCCATATCCCATCATCTAGTCCCTCATTTTCATGTACTCGCGCAACTTGATAAATTATACTAAAGTTGTAAATTTCGTCCAATACACCAATACCAAGTATAAGAGGTTACCACGGTACTACCTAAATCCACAAATCAAGAATTGAAGGAGATCGAAGATGATGATGATGGGGGATGTCTGGTCTCAGCTAGGCCCTTCACTTGCAGCACTCATGTTCATCTGGACCTTGTACCAGAACTATTTCCCAAATCAAATTCGCACTTATATCATCACCCATGCCCACAAAATTTACTGTTTTTTCTACCCATACATCCACATCACCTTCCATGAGTTTGAAAACGAGGAGCTCTTCGACCGCAGCAAAGTGTTCGTGACGATTGAGAGGTACCTAAGCTATAATTCCTCCAATAATGCCAAGCGCCTCGTGGCCAAAGGCGTCAAGGATAGCACCCACCCAAGGGTTGGTTCTCAGCATGGACAACCACGAAGAGGTGACTGATGTGTTTGAAGGGATTAATGTTTGGTGGAGCTCCAACCAGCACCCGCCCAATCGTCACACAATCTCGTACTTCCCCAGGGAGGACGAGAAGCGATTTTTCCAGCTTAAGTTTCACAGGAGGGACCGAGACTTCTGGACCAGGCGAAGCCATAGCTGTGAGGGACAGGAAGCGGAGGCTTTACACCAACAACAAGAGTGATGAATGGCGTGGGAGGAAGAGTACCAAATGGAGCCATGTTGTCTTCAAGCATCCTTCCACTTTCAAAACCCTAGCTATGGAACCAACCCGGAAACAAGAAATCATGGAAGAGCTTCACAATTTTACGAACTCGAAAGACTATTATGCGAAGATAGGCAAGGCCTGGAAACGGGGATATCTCCTCCACGGCCCGCCTGGAACAGGGAAGTCTAGCATGATCGCCGCCATGGCCAATCTTCTGCAGTACGATGTGTATGATCTCGAGCTCACGGCCGTGAAGGATAACAGCGAGCTGAGGAAGCTGTTGATAGAAACTTCCTGCAAATCCATCATTGTAATCGAAGATATCGATTGCTCTCTAGACCTAACAGGGCAGAGGAAGGAGAAAAAAGAAGAGAAAGAGGAAGACAAGGAAAAAGAAGAGAAAGATCCAATCAAGAAACAATTACTCAAGGAAACAGAGAAGAAGAAGGGGAGTGAGGTGACTCTATCAGGCCTTCTAAACGTCATTGATGGACTCTGGTCCGCCATTGGAGAAGAAAGAATCATAGTTTTCACCACCAATTATATCGAAAAGCTCGACCCTGCTCTGATTCGGAGAGGGCGGATGGACAGCCATATTGAGCTCTCCTATTGTTGCTTTGAAGCTTTCAAGGTTTTGGCCAAAAACTATCTGGACATTGAATCCCACGAACTTTTCCCAGAAATCAGAGGTTTGCTGGGGGAAACTAAAATCACCCCTGCAGATGTTTCTGAGAATTTGATGCCCAAATCTGGAAGAGAGAAAGCAGACACGTGCCTGAAGAGATTGATCAAGTCTCTGGAAGCTGCAAAAGAAGAAGCAAGGTTGAAAGCTGAGGAAGAAGAGAGAACCAAGGCTGCTGCAGCAAAGGAAAAGGAAGAAGCCACCAAGAAAGCTGAGAGCTTGGTTAAGGAAAATGGCGATACCAAGAAAAGTGACACCATTATTGAAGAAAACGGTGATATCAAGAATGAGAATTAGTAGATTGGTGGAGTTTAATGTATTTGTTTGCCCTCTATTACAACTCTGAAATCAGATTGGGCTGATCTTTGTTGAAGTAATCATTCTCTTAGCTTTTTTTCTTTCTTTAATATTCATGTGTTTTTATTTCAACTTTCTGCAAATAATTACAGTATATATATATTTTTTTGGTAAATCCACAAAGTGTTTTGACTTCTCTCAGTCCCTTTAAGGTTTTGAGTCTAACCGACTAATCCTTGCTCTTTTTAGTTCTTCTTTAAAGTGTTGGATGTCCCACTCCTCTTTCACACTCAATTAGCCAAAACTTTTACCAAAAGTCTTCGAAGCTTTAAGGACTTGTTCCAGACAAATACCTGAGGTTAAATAGAATTAAAATTTCATGAAAAAATCATTTCATTATTTGATCGGTGAAAAAAAATTATTGAAGTTATTAATTTCATTGTTTGAACTTATGGTGGGTGCTATCACGAGAGAGTATGTTTATTATTCGTACACAAGCATTGTATTTAGTAATTGTTTAGAGCATTTTCAAAAAAAAAAAAAAAAGTAATTGTTTAGAGCAGGCTCTATTAGTTCATTTTTTTTTATGAGATAAAATGTCAAATTCTCAAAGGCTATGTTTGGCAAACCTAGTTGAAAAGGTAGCTGAAAGCTGAAAATGAGCTGAAAGCTGAAAAGCTATAAGTTGCTGAAACAGGTGAGCTGTTATGCTTAAAAGTGTTTGGTAAAATTAGCTTTTTGATAAGCTGATAAATGTAAAAAGACTAAAAAGGGCATCTTCATAAAATTTAAATTTGTTTGTTTACATATTAAAATTTAACGTTTGAAAATAAAACTATTAGCAAATCATGATCTAGCATCCCATAATGAAGTTGCAATATTGTTGCGAATCTCCTTCATCTCAGTAGAGGTCTGACTTAAACTTTCGTTGGTGGAGGTATTACTACTTGAATCTTGAAGTTCATCGGGCGGTATGTAATCTGGATGCTGCTCAAACACATTAAACATCATGTCATCTTGTGAATTCTTCCGAATATAATTACATTGATAAAACTTGGGTTGAATCCTACAGATTACAAACACTGCAGAAACTTACTTTAATTCTTCAAATTACATTATATCAAAAACACTGCAGATTTCATTAATATATATTATATCAAAAACAAACACTGCAGATTACATTGATAAAACTTGAGTAGAATCCTACAGATTACAAACACTGCAGAAACTTACTTTAATTCTTCAAATTACATTATATCAAAAACGCTGTAGATTTCATTAATATATATATATATATTATATAAAAAACAAACACTGCAGATTACATTAATATATATATTATATCAAAAACACCGTAGATTAAATTAATATATATATTATATCAAAAACACTGCAGATTACATTAATATATATATATATATAAATAAATAAATAAAATGAAGGAATACATGAAATATATATCATATACACGCAGTCCAACCATTCAAGTAATACAAGTAATACAATGAAATATATATCATATACAAGCTTACGGATATACGAGATGCAATAGAAAAAAAAATATACAAGTAATACAACAAAATAAATATATACATACCTACAGACGGATGATATTGCGATTGGCCGGTTGCAGACTGCGGAGCGAGGTGGCTGATGGGCGATGCTTCTGCGGAGAGTGAATGAAGATGAAGCGATTAGCGTGAAAATTGCGAATAAATAAGAATAGAAAAGGGTTTTAATTGGGAAGGGTAAATGATGTCATTTCTTTAAAATAATAAGGTTAAAGATGGAAAAAAAAGTTAGGAAGCTAATAGCTTATTTTGAAACGCTATCTTAGGTAGCGTTCAAAAATAAGCTCCTATTTTAAGCTACTAACTTATTTTAGGAACATTACCAAACAGAGCTTATAGCTTATTAGTAGCTTAAAATAAGCTATAAGTTCCTAAATAAGCTCTGCCAAACAGAGCCAAAATATTCTACAAAGTACAATTAACATCCTAAAAAAATAAGGAGACATTTCAATTAAGCACCCAAACTTGAAAAATGGTGTAATTAATTCATTTGATAGGTTACTATCATATAACCTATTAAAAGTAGTTGACTTGACATCCATGATCCATATGTATCTTGAATGTTATTGTGTCATGTATTTAAATACAAAAATAATAATGCTAATTTTTATTTTTTAATAGTTGGCTACCAAGATAGCTCTTTCTTCTTCCATATTGGACGGAAACGAGGATTTCTACTTTTCAGTCTGATTTTCATCCGAATATGGAAGAAGACCTTCTCAATAGAGTTGTCATGACAATCATTAATAACTACGGAGTATTATGGAGTACTTTTAACTAGTGATTTTCAAGACCTTCATTAATTTTATTAGAAAAATTCTATGAAACTTTACCATTCTCTAGGATTGACTTTCAATTAAAGGGGTCGTCACTTTTGCATATGATTATTTATTGTAGTCTAATTAGTAACTACCCTCTAATATGTAGTAGAAATCAATTAAATTTGTGTATCATTAGGATATAAAATTAATTAAATAAGTGTAATACTTACCATAAATAAATAATTAATCACCATATACTTCGCATTATTAATTTTGGCAACAAGTATATACTTAGTATATTTCAATATTAGATATTTACACTATAAAAATTCTTATCATATATGTTGAACTATATTATTATTATTAGGTATTAAAAAAATATTATTATTATTATTATTAATTTATTATTATTATCATCATCGTTATTATAATACACAATCAATTCAAATAAGCTTAGTCAACCATTCAATTTTAAAAAATATTTAAAAGGTTCTAATAATTGATTATTTTTTCCTTTTGGACGGCAAATTAGTTATATATAAAAATCTAATTTTTTTAAAAAATATTTATAGTGGTACATGAACGTACTACCTAAACAAGTAAAACAACCCGCCAATCGCATATAATTTTATGTGGATAAAACATAATTTTTTTTTAAAACATAATTTCATATTTAGTTTAATTTTTATTTTTTATCAATATTTTATTTATTAAACCAATCATATTGAATATTTCGGCCAAAGACCTTGTGGTCTAGTGATATCTTGTTTACACTCCCACACAGAGGGGAGTGAGGAGTGGATTCGAATCTCAGTGGAGGCGAATGTTGACTCTTTATGGGATACTACATTCTAATAAAGTCAATAGTACCAAAACAAATTAAATCTTTCGAATACAATTTATGTTTTATACATAATTTATGAATTATTACACAAAAATAATATTTATTCGTGTTACTTTAAAATAATAGTTATAATACATATACTTCTAAATTATACTCCATCACTTTTACTTCATGATGTCTCAAACAAAAATTAAATATTTTTAGAGAAAATTGTCATTTTGGTCTACTGACTATTGGGTCTTATTAATTTCAGTCAACGACTTTCAAAAGTATTAATTGCATACCCTGACTATTCAATTTCTGTCAATTTTGGACACTCCGGCCAAATTGACAGCCAATTTTGGCCGGAATGTCTTAATTACTCCGTTAAGCCTTAATGTGAAGGGCAAAGTAGTCTTTTCCAATAGTCTTGGATTGGATTGGATCACTTCCTCATTCTGCCGGGAGAATTGCGTGAGCTGGGTTTGATTTTCGACCCGAATTCTTCATTGTGTGTGTGTGTATCTCATAGGTATTCATCTTCTTCAGCTCTGGTTCTGGATCTCCATTGTTAAGCATTTTTTTCTTCATGTTTTGCTGTTTTTCGCCGGAAAAAGTCGCCGAGCTGTAAAAAAAGCTCCTGAATGCACCTCCCATCATCGGCGGGAGGCGGATCTAAACGTCAGCTGAAGAATTTAAATTTCTTACCAGCACACAACGAGACTTCGGCGGTGGGCGCTGCGACTGGGGTTCATCGCTGGAATTCGCCGATTCCTTACCTCTTCGGCGGCCTGGTTGTGATGTTGGGACTCATAACCCTAGCATTGCTCATTCTGGCTTGTTCATGTTGCGTCGAGGAATCTTCTAGAGAAGGCGATGAGAGTAACCGTGGCCGTCGCGATCAGAAACCGGCGGCCGCGCCGGCGAGCGTGATGCAGCTAGAAATGGAGCCTAAGTTCGTGGTTATCATGGCCGGAGATCATAACCCCACCTGCCTCGCTAAGCCTTCTGGTCGCCGTAGGGAAGAGGTTTGATGGATCGTATAGTATAATTACATTTTTATTGTCGAATTCCGCTGCGTCCATCGGAAATTCAGTTGAATTTCGGAAAATCGCGAAGAAGGAGAGTGGATGGAGTTGCCTCAACCTAGAGCTTTCGGTACTGACGGTGCCAATACGTGATTCTAGGTTACATTTCCGGCAAGACTATTGGAAAAGACTATTTTGCCCTTCACATTAAGGCTTAACGGAGTAATTAAGACATTCCGGCCTAAATTGGCCATCAATTTGGCCGGAGTGTCCAAAATTGACAAAAATTGAATAGTCAGGGTATGCAATTAACACTTTTGAAAGTCGTGGAATGAAATTAATAGGACCCCAATAGTCAGTAAGACCAAAATGACAATTTTCTCATATTTTTATTAAAAGTGGTGAGTAAAATACGAAATTCCATATAATATTTTCCTTAAAATAATTACCGTTCCCTCGTAAAAAAAAAAAAAACAAAAACAAAAAACAAAAAAACCGCAGTTGTCCGTTTCGCGCAAAGTTCAAACTTCCAGAGCTTTGACTGATTCGTAGTCAACGCCGATCGGTGGTTGCATGCAGTGGCTCATCCACTTTGACGAGTAAAACATCGTGCTTAATGATTCCTCTCTGTGTTTGGTAATTCCCCACTGAATCGTAGAAATATTTGCTGATTTTCAGATAATTTATTGATGAATCACACCGACGGTGGCGTGGCGGCCTGTTGATTGAGTTTGTTGCGTGGAATGGGAGGGATTTGCTCTAAGGATTCGGAGAAATCGGTGAATCCGTACGCCAGCAGGGATTCGGAGGAGCATTCGTATTCCCAGGCGCAGAAGCTCCACCGGAATAATGAGTCTCCGGCGCGGAAGAGCAGAGAGGCTATGGCTCCGCCGGCGTTGCCGGAGAGCATGAGCAAAGAGGCGGAAGAGCAGCAGCCGAAGGATCAACCCGGCTCGGGGTACTCGAGCAGCGAGGATGAACTTTACGACGGCATTCCGAGGTACCGGCGGAGTCGATCACAAAAATCGAGATCACGGCGAGTCGCCAAGGTGAGTGAGCTGTGCGTATTAAACATTTAAACCCTACATGGCCGGTCGGATTTGTGTGAGTTAGGGTTTCAGTAGTGGATTTCGTGAGTTTTGCAGGAAATTCTAGAGAGTGTTGGACTAGACAAGGCTGTGGAAGTGTTTGATACATTTGGGACCGGTGGATTTGTTTCTGGTGGGACGAACAAAGGGAATGAACTTTTGATCGTGTCATTCGAGGTTGCTAATACGATCGTTAAGGCCTCTAATCTTATGCAATCGCTTTCTAAAAGAAGCATATGCCATTTGAGGGAAGTGGTGCTGCTTTCAGAAGGTGTGCAGAAACTTGTATCTACTGACATGGATGAACTTCTAAGCATTGTTGCTATCGATAAGAGGTTGATCACGGACAGAGTTATTAGTATACATGTAGTTCATTGTCATTGTTGAATGAAATGGATGATTAGTTAAAAAGTTTATTTATTTTTCCAGGGAAGAGCTTAAAGTATTTGTGGGAGAAGTAGTAAGGTTCGGAAATAGATGTAAAGCTCCTCAATGGCACAACTTGGACCTTTTCTTTGAGAAGTAATATACTGCAGAGCCCTTTGCCTCTTTGAGGTGGTATTGCTTATTTATGCAGATACCATTACTGATCTTTGTTGATGTATGTGGAATTTTGTCTTTGCAGATGCAGGAGAGAGCGTACTCCTAAGAAGCAATTAAGGGAAGAAGCTGAACTTGTTATGCAACAGCTAATGGTGTTGGTTCAATGCACTGCTGTTAGTATCATCTTCCACTGCTAAGATATTTGCAAGCCTAGTCTTTTCTCTAATAAATTAATAACTGATGGATTAGATTCAAATTGCAAGTTTTATTTAACTTTTACTGCAGAGAATCATTTTTTCTGTTGTTTATATTTGAGAGAAGGGATATAATACCAGAGCATTAGAGATGTATCATCATTTATTTATATGTCCCCTTGCCTTGTTTTTCTTTTCGTGTGTAGTTTAAACTACCATGACATGTTGATATTCTTATTCCTGCAACTCTGCAAGTGAATAGTCTCCTTGAAAAATTTATGTTTAGAATGAGCAGAAAACATCTTTTCAAAATGAAAGGACTGAAACTCTATCTAACAGGAACTTTACCATGAGTTGCAAACATTGGACAGACTTCGGCAAGATTATCAGCTCAAACAGAAAGATGCTAAATTTAGTAGCAGTCGAAAAGGTGATCAGTCTACTTTTTTCCTTCAATTTTTTTTTTTTTTTTTTGGTTTGAATTTCTTTGCTTCCTTGTTTGGAACATTAAAGGCTATTATTTCATGCTAGAAAATGGCATTTATCTAAATTCTTCTTCTTCTTCTTCTTCTTCTTCTAAAAAAAATACTAGCAAAATGGCAGCTGGAAAACTTAAAGTTGCGTGCTGTGTAAAATAGCATGCTTTATTCAACTATTGAAATATTGATTGAAAAAATGTCGTTGGGTTCTGTCTTCTAAGTTGAACTTGAAAGACCTACAACTTTATTTATTTTCTTAGAGTGATTATTTAATGATGAAAGCCTTGGTTATCATCTAGCTTTACTCCGGAGAAAAGGATTAAGTGCAGTGCACACTGTTCAGTTCCTGGATAACTGTGCTCTTTTCTGTGTCAGCAGATTATGGGTTATCAATTTTAGCTGCTGAGTTTAAAAGCCAAAAGAAAGAAGTACGAAGTTTAAAGAAAAAATCACTCTGGTCTAGAAGTTTGGAAGAGGTGACTGACCAACTACATTTATATGCTTCCTTAAATGGACTATTTCCTACTACCATGAAGCATGTTTAACGTCTGTATATTTATGCTACCATCCTTCCCCTAAAAAAACAGATTATGGAAAAGCTTGTGGATCTTGTCCTATTCCTGAACCAGGAGATAAACAATGCTTTTGGCAGTTCTGGTATGTGGTTCTAATGTTCTCAACTAGAAAGCAGTTTTTCTGGTAGCATATTATGTTTATCTTAAACTATCATACTTGAATTCAAGATCTTGTTGCCTCTGGATTACATTGAATTTCATAAACTACAATCTCCTGCCAAAAAGGAGTAAAATAGCTGTGCCGGTAATGTTTTAAGTGACCTAGTTATTTTATTGGAAATTGAAATGAAGTTCAATAAATAAATAGGTTGTCTAAAATTGTTAGTATGTTTGAATCAACTCAACTCTGCTTGAGCATTGATCTTCTCCTTGTCCTTTTTCATGTAAACAAATGGGCAAAGAGTTAAGTGTATACCATTAGATTCAATGTATTTGCCCTCCTCTGATGGAACTGGAAAAGAAAAAGAACATATTACTCTTTAGTCTTTCCTACACACCACCATTTTATTTGTATTTATTTGATGGGGACATTTTATTTTGTATTTATTTGACGGGGACATCATGGATATCTAATGGTTGTTGCAGATGATGACAGAGCAAAGAAAGCATTCGAGAGAAGCCAGCAAAGATTAGGGCCCGCGGGCCTTGCACTGCATTATGCTAATATCATACTCCAGATTGATTCAATTGTAAGAGCCTCCCTTGTAAAGGCATATACATTTGTATACAATATTATGTTTTAAGATACCTTTTATTTTTCCTTTTTGTCCTCTGGTTAAGTCTTAGTTATTCCTGGTTGTTGGTTATTGCTCATAGGTTCAAATTTTTGCCCTGACATATCACCTTAGAAGGGTCAACGTGATCAGACTTTGTTAGGTCTAGGAAGGAGATGCTAACTGCCTAACTGGTTACCACACTACTACCTGAACCTTTTACATGGAGTTCCTATTCCCTAATCTCCTGACTTGTATAGTGTAACTAGTCCTGTCCCATGAAACATTAGTGACACCATTAGTTACAACTGCAGGTTATGTGGCCTTGGTGTTTTTTTTTTCCCACACAGTTTCTGTGTAAAACATTCTTGTCCCAGATTCCTTAGCCATTATGTGTGCATGGAGGGGTTTTGCTGACCAACTTGGCCATTTTCTCTGTGCAACATGGTGCATTCCATCCTTGCTTTTAACTGGATAACAACCCAATCATTGATTGTAGGCATTAACCTGCCTCCTCATCCCCTGAATTAAATAGAAATATATGACTGGAACTGTCCCTTGAAATTTTGGGTACATCATGCATACTTCCGTATGTTCTCTTACATAATTGTTTTGATGTAGTACTTTCTTGAATAGAATTATATATAGTTTGTTGATTCTGCTTTTCATTTCATCAGGTAGCAAGATCAAGTTCCATGCCTCCGAATTCAAGAAATATGTTATATCAGAGCCTTCCAACTAATATAAAATCTTCTTTGCGATCTAAGCTGCAGCATTTCCACGTCAAAGAGAAGGTATCCTCTTATTCTGAATACCATGTCATTTTCCTAAAAGGGGGTTAATATTACTGCTTTAGCAAAGTGCAAAAAACTTCCGCAATACAGGTAATGCTCGAATTAGATTGTAGTCTATATGTTTAGAGTTTGGCATCTTAAGGTTCCATTGCCTTCTCTCTGCAGGATTAGCTTATCACTAATACTAGAGGTCTACTTTATGTTTTCATCTTATATATGTTTTTTTTTTCTTCCCAGAACTCTGATAGCTGTTTTCTTTCTCCTTGTGCAGCTAACTGTAGTAGAAATCAAAGCAGAGATGGAGAAAACTTTGCACTGGCTTGTTCCCGTTGCAACAAACACTGCCAAGTATGAATCTAGATCCTTTAACAAATAGTTCAAGTGTCATCTGCTCCTTGCCATTATGGGTGCTAATGTTTCTCTCTCTCTCTCTCTTCTGTCATTTATAATGTACTTATCTGAAACAGGGCTCACCATGGTTTTGGTTGGGTTGGGGAGTGGGTTAATTCAGGGTAAGTACCAAATTCCAAATGCCTTGCTTCTATGTTTGTGCTGGATTTTTTAAGGTAGTGAAGTGCTTGAGTTGAACAACGTAAGTGTTGATGAACAGGGCAGATAAAAACCGGAGGACAGCTGTGCCAACAGAAGTAATGCAAATAGAGACTCTACACTATGCAGAAAAGCAGAAGACCGATGCATACTTAATTGACCTCCTTTTATGGCTCAATCATTTGATATCTCAGTCCAAGGCTGCAATAAATGCCGCAAATGTGAAGCCATCCATCAAACCTTCAATTCCTTCACCATTTCAAGAAGCAAACCAGCTGCCATTACAAAAAGATGCTAAAAGTGAAGCACCGAATTTATGTGTTGAAGATGAAGATCAGGAGACGGTGGAAAAAGTGAGCAACAAAGAATTGGAACAAGGAATGAGCATGAGCCAGGACATGAATTCTGTGGATAACAGTTCAGAAAAGCTAGACCAGACACATGAAATTAGCAGCTATTCCGGGACAGTAGAAAGCAATGAACTTTCGCCTGCAAACACCGATCCATCGAACTTCAATATTACTGATTTTGATCATGATACAGAGAAGAAACTGGATGCCACTCATAGGGTGGATACAATAATGGTGGGTTAAGAGGGCAGATGGTCTTGTAGATAGATACCATACATATATATATATGCCTGTGGAGTTTAGAATTGTTTGTACAATTTGTGTGTAGTTGAGAGGTATGTCTCTGTTGGATTACATCCACTTGTTAGTTGTTAGAAGAGTGGTTTTTTGGTTCTTTTTCACAGATATAGAGAAGAATATATAATGGACTATTTAAAGCTTCTATTTTTTTTTTCCTTTTTGTATTTTTATAGTGAAATATAATAATATATGGAGTGTATAAGAGCATCCTTATCAATAGAGTTTTTTAACGGCTTTTGAGAAGTTTTTGTAAGTGTGAGTAGGAAAGAAAAAATGAGAGGGGATGAAAAAACAAATAAAACAAATCTAATTTTAAAAAAAGAAAGAGACAGCATTAAGGCGCGCCTGACACTCCCGCTAGGCGCATGCTGTGATTGCCACTCATGCGTGGCGCAGCTTTTATTGAATTCTGTGAGCTTAATTACTGTTCCAACATCTTCTCCCTTGCAGATGAACCCAAAGCCTCTCTCTCCTCTCTTCTCTCCCTTCCACCTCAACACACTTATTGTACCAATAACCACCAAATATGCATTGGTGTAGATGCTCTAAGTACAATGAGCTGAGCCAATATTGATTATGAGGAAGTATATAGTGATTTTGTCACGTTTAGTCCTAAACGTGGAAAAATCACTGTACTCGAATGACTCCATATGGTATTAACTAAAAGTAAAGTTGGCAATTTCAATCCACCCCCATGTATTGCGTTTTTTTAAATGATAGTGGGTGGTGGGTCTTAAAAAAGTAAACTTCTATTGGTCGGGTTAAATTTGGATTCTATGTACAAAACCCGCCTATAATTGGTCTTATAACTATTAGGGTCTTGTTAATTGCAATGCACAACTTTCAAAACTGTCAATTTAGTACCTTCCATCATCCTAAGTATTTTTCTCATTCATGTTTCCAGTGTGATTCAAACTCACACACTACCGCCTTCAGTTGTGACATCAAGTTAGGCGACGAACCACTACACTAAGCCACAAGGAGCAAAATATTAATTTCCTATCTCGAAAGAAGTAACCAAGTGCGTAAAGTATGATTCTTATACGGAGTACTTTAAGTCAACATTTTGTTTACTCAGAACAAGGTGCTCTTAGATAATAGGCGCATGTTTCTCTAGTCACAAAAAAAAAACATTATTTTTCTTATAAATGTTAATTGAAAAAAGGTTAAACTTGATGGGGATTGCTGTTTTCTATAAAACTTTTATTGGGTGCAAATTTTCCAAAACGTGCAGACGTGCAGTGGATGGGTTCTCAACTTTTAGAAGGGTAAATTGGTAAAATTATAGAAAATATTATTATGGTTAACCCTCGTGGTTTCTATAGTTGCACAAAGGACCTTTGATTTTTTGCCTAGTTCTCTTCCTTGCACCATTGAAATGATTGAATTGCTTGAGTTTGTGGTCTAGTTTAAAAATTAATTGTTAGCAGTTAGTGGTTAGTAAAGTATATTAGTGGAGCTAATTATATTAATTGATTTAACAAGTTGATATTATTAGATATTTGTAAAGAAATATTTAATAAAATTAGCTATTACTCCTATTAGGGACTAGCTAATATTGAACAATGTTATAAATGGGTAATCCAAAATTAAATCTAAATAATACTCTGTATATAGCAATGTTGCAAAAATCCCGTCTAGGCAGCAATTAATTGGCGCCTAAGCACTAGGTGTTGGTTGGTCGCCTAGCGTATCATCATAATCAGTGGTCTAGGTAGCTGACTAGGCCGCCTAAGCGCCGCCTAGGCATTCTAGGCACCGATTAGGTCGCTTAGTCGGCCAATTAGCTATTGTTCCATTCTTTTTTTTTTAAAAAAAAAATTGATTATTTCACTAAAAACAACATCGTTTTGAGTGAAATAACCCTAAATTGTTCAAAACTCTAGATGTTTTTAGGTTAATATTTAATATTTTAATATTAACTATTAAAGTATTAAATAGTTGATAATTATTAAGTTTTAAAATTTAAAAAAAAATTAAACAAATTTTTAAAAATAATAAATACACGGGCGCCGATAAATCTTTACCTAGACGCTAGCCTAGCGATTTTTTCAACCATGCTATATACTATGTAGTAATTAAAAAAAAAGTATGGGGTAATTCCAATTAAGATAGCAACTAACACTTGTAATCACAAGGTCACGAGTTTTGAATCCTTGTCTCCTTGGTTTGCGTCGGTCATCTATTTGTAACCTTGACTGAGTTAGTTCATTGTAGTCCTTTACGAGTTAGAGTTACAATGCGAAATTTACCTACATTCAAAAGAGTTGTAGAATTTCCCTCGTCATAAAAAAAATAGTAATAATTAGCTAAAAGAAAGAGAAAGGGCAGAATAGTCCATACGACGAGTACTATATATATACAGCAAACACAGTTCCGAAAAGAGGGAATGCATGAAGAGCGAGGAAGATTGAGAGAGGGGGAGAGAGAGAGAGAGAAAGAGAAGACAGAGAGAGAAAGGTCTTCTTCCTCTAACTCGTCAGTCGACCAGAGACGAAACCGTGCTTCCACCACAGCCTCTCTCCTCCGCCGTGCCGGGAAACTCAAAACCAAGTCCTAAAATCAAAGCTCAAATATCTCACATTTCCTTCTACTTTAATCAGGTAATTTATCTTCTCGTCGGTGCTTTCTATTAAAACATAAAAGTAAAGCAATTGAATGCAATGCTCCACTGGCGGGAATCGTCTTTCTTCTCTCTTTACCGTAATGCAAAGAATATTTGAATTTCTTGGTTATGCTTTTTGGATTTTATGCTCGATAAATGCTTGTGCATTTATGATTTTTTGTGTATGAGCAATTAATGCATGAACGGATACTGGAAATTTGATTGTATATCTATCTAGGTTTTACAGTTGCAAGATTTAGCTAGGCTTTATGGGATTTGATCGTTAATTTCTGGATTTTGTAGTCACTGTAGTTGAATTTTCCGGAATGCCATTGTATAAAAGAAAGCCATTTGCTTTATTGGAAAAGCCAGAAGATTTAAAGCCCAATGAGCTGGTCTTCCAAGTCAGATTCACAAAAGAGATCTTCAGGGATTATGGGTAAACCCTAAAAGTTCTGGTTTTGTTGATTACTGATATTTTATTTTTATCTCTAGTTATTTGTAAGAAAATGAATTGGATTTTTGTTAAAACTTTTAAATGCAGTGATTATTTGAAGCGAATGCATCTGTACCGGCAAAGAATATGGTCGTGCAAATTGTCTGGGAAGAATTACTTGACCTATGAGGAGGCGCTCCTGTCAGAGAAGGAGGCTGGTGAAGAGGTGCAACTGTTCCCAAAGGAACTTCTTGCCCCGGTGCTCCGAGATGTTCAATTCAGTAATTTCCCTACCTTGTTTGGTTATAATTTCACTTTTCCATTTTGATGATGCTTGATGAGGAAGTTCTATATTACAACCTTTAAAAAAATTGTCTTAGAATGATGTCTCTGAGTGTTTTACAATCTTGTTAAGAAATTGTTTGTGTATCTTAGTATCTTAGAATGTAATATTATTGCGGATGACATGGATGAAAACTTTGATTTAGTGGATGAACTTCTTCGTGTTTATAAGTAAAGATGGAAACTTGGTTGTTATTTCTAATATTGTAGGGAGCACATTATTTCTCAAGTTCAAAATCCATCACATAGTAAAGTATCTTGGATTGATGAAGTGAACCTACATGGAAGTCACTAGTGAACTTCAGTCTTACTGTTTCTTCTGTCATGGCATGGCTTTCAATCCCTCATTCCCAAGGGTCATGTGTAGTGCCGTGTCTTCCAAAGCCACCTGGCATTGTCGAAATTGAGGGATTGAAAGCTAAACCTACCCTTACTCAGAATAGGAAACTAAACCTACTTCTACCAGGATTCCAGGAATAGGACTAGGGTTTCCTATTATTCAACAGAGTCATTTATTTCTCTTTTCAGTCACCACACCTCCTTTTTTTGGCTACGCAAAGATAAGATTTTGGCCATATTTAAGCATTTACAACCATCATTATGTTTATTAATTCAAGTCACAAGCAATCAACTCTTTTCATTGACATGTTCTCTTAATATTAGGATTATTAGCCCAATTGCTCTATTTGATACCGAGGCAATTGGGTGCTGTATGCATTAATGGACCTGAATGGTATTGAATTATTGATTTTACCTCAATAGAAGGTGGAGGGTGTGGGTTTATCACATCCTCCCCATTCATCTTCATGTTTCGCTTTCAGTTTCATATGGTTCCTTGTTACTTTTAGAGTTGATATCTCTTGTTGGCTCTCTCACTCCTAGACCAACACATGCAGTTTAGCTCCTGTTCCTTGGTACCTTCATAAACACACTCCCCAATTGCATGTTGGATGCATTAATGGACCTGAATGGTACTGGTTTTACTTCAACCCAAAGTGGAGGGCATGATTTTTAAACTTCTTCCCCTTTTAATTTCTTACTTCATATTCAGTTTCTTATGCTTTCTAGCTACTTAAGACTGTTGATATCTCTTGCTTGGCTCTGACTCCTACACTATGATACATGCAGTTAAGCTAATGTTATTTCTAGGATAATATTTTATGATGATCTTGCAATGCCTGCCTTGTTTGCAGGTATGCTCAGTTTAAATGATCTTGTCAACGCAATTGCTGTAAAGCTCCATGGCCGTTTGTCAGTGGATACCAATCTGTATGGGAGGAAAAACAGCTGTATATATACTTGCAGGATTGTAAGAATTGTAGAAGAGGATGAGAAGACTCAGTATGAGGTTGAATGGATGGACAAATATGATGACATATCTGAATGTACATTAGTAAATGAAGAAGATCTGATAAGGAAGAAGCTGCCTTATAGTAGAGGTGTTCTGAAGCTTTTAATCAGAGAATCTACATACCGCAGCATTCCTTGGGTCTTGCATGATAAGTTGGCAAAGGAGCATGGGATTCCTACTCACCCTCCCCCAGAATTAGAAAGTGAAATTTCTCTTAAGGATGGACTAGTTGTTGTTAATAAGAAGAGAAAGAGAAGTGAATGTAGCCAAACGGATATGGTAATTATAAGTGTTTCTTCTTTTCTTTTTCTTCTTTTTTTTTTTGGGTGGGGAGGGGGTGTTCCTTTCCCTGTTACTATAAGCAACATGATGTTCTTGTCCTTTAGGATGTAGAAGAGAACGAGTTGCTAGATCCTAAGCGGAAGAATTGTAGCAGAAACAGTCATGAGCCCTTAAGTAATGGGAAGAGTGTTTATGAAGGTGAGATTCAATTTGTTTATCTCCTATTCTGCTTAGAGTTCCCACGATCATAATCTTCATCATCTAATGCTTTACTTTTTCTAGTTGTTATCTGCTTGCTTGGTGTTTATTAACTGTATTGTTGTTTGCGTTATCTCCACCATCTAATTATCTTTTTTTCTCTACGTATAATGTTTCTTTCAGAAAATGGAAACTTGGAGTTGAATGCTGTTAGATATCCAATTGATGATCTACTGGTGCAACCTTCGGAAAGTGACAAATATTTAACTGCGCGCCCTTCTCCTTCTCGGGATTTCAATGCCCCAATGCATTGTGTTGGGGATCTTTTGATGGTTTGGGATTTTTGTACATCATTTGGCAGGTTATTGCAGTTGTCACCATTTTCCCTTGAAGATTTTGAGAATGCTGTGTGCCATAGTGACAGCAATGTCATTCTCATCATGGAAGCTCACTCAGCCCTTCTTCGTCTGTTGATGAAAGACAATGTGCGCTATTTCTTCACTATAAAAAAGAAAAAGAGAAAGACCAAGGTTAATATTGAGCGTTATTAAGCTTCCTTTTAAATGGATCATTTACTTTTGCATTGGATTATTTAGTCTGTGCTACTGTTTGTGCTTGACTCATCTCAAGTATTGAGCTTGACCATGCACGAGTAATGTGTGAGTTCAGCTCAAAACCCATTTTTTTTTGCCTGACAGATATCTTGTCTACTGTTTCTAGACTTGAGCTAGTTTGAGCCTTTGATGCTTTATCGTGGCTTGCTTGCACCCAGACTGTGGGACCACATTGTATCTGACTCTTTTGTGTGTGTGTGTGTTTTTTTTTTTTTTTTTCCCTTAATTTGGTGCGTTTGAGTGTTGAGGGGGTTAGGGACTGACCCCTAATACCCCTCCCTGTAGTATAGTCTAGAATTCTTATGCCAGCATTTTTCCCCTCACTTTCCAGATTACATTAGTTACGTGGGCAGAGTATTTGTGTGATTTCTTGGAAATGATCAGTATTGCCGAATTGTCTGCTCATATCTCTACAATCAGACGTGGTCACTATGGTCTTCTAGATGTTGGTGTTAAATTGAAAATCCTTGGGGAACTGGTTGCTCAAGCCTTCATGTCGGACCTTTTCAAGGAGAAATTGGATGAGGATATTGAGAAGAGGCAGGCACTGTCTGCAGCAAGGAGGGATGAAGCTTTGGAAGAAGGTAGAAAGAGGAGAGAAGAGAAAGAGCGTTCTAAGACTCAATCTGTTGAAAAAGTAGCAAGAAACGGGCATATCGACTCAATGAACCCTGTGAACTCCAACCATATTAGAGAGAATGGACATGTTTCAAATGAAGGGAAGGAAAAGTGGGCCTCTTGTTTGAAGCATTCATCAGATGACAGGTTATATCTTTAATATCTAATATTTTTCAATTCATAACCCCCCCCCCCCCCTCCTTCTCTCTCTCTCGCTCCCCTCTTTCTTTATTCCTTACATTTTGCCACTCATTTTGAACAGTGACGGGGATGCAGAGATGGTAAATGAGAAAGATGCTGCTGAGAACATTTGCAATTCATCAAAGAAGGCTGCTCTCAAGAATGGAATGATGGAACTGATGCAAAACAAGACTAAGGACCAAAAGCAAAGGGCAGCTCACAAGCTAAGGAAGAATCAAATAAAGGAAACCATAGAAAAGAGGAGTAAGGAACAAAGGGTGGGCTCTCTCTCTCTCTCTCAAAATCTATTCCCCCTCCCTCTTTGTTTGTTTGTTACACGTGCATATGTATACTCACAAGAACATTACATTCATGCATTTGGTATAGCCCGAGTTCATTAAATTGTCAGTGTCTCACAAATTTGTGGCCTTATCATTAAACTGGGTGTCGCTTATCTGTTTTCCAATTACAGAAAGAATATCTTGATCGAGAAATAGAAAAGAGAGTTATACGCACCAGTCCACTGGGGAAAGATAGAGATCATAATAGATACTGGTTTTTCAGACGTGAAGCAAAAATATTTGTTGAGAGTTCCGACTCCATGGAGTGGGGCTATTATTCCTCAAAGGAGGAGGTATTTACGTCGTGACATGCAGTATTTTGGTTTTCTCTAATGCTTTAATGATTCTCTGACTTGTTTCTTTCAACAGGTTGATGCTTTGTTGGGTTCACTTAATGTGAAGGGTGTAAGAGAGAGGGCTCTCAAAAAACAACTGGAAAAGTTTTATGACAAAATAATGTAAGTTCTAAGTCAGATCTTCCATGCTGTATATTGATTTGATTTACTGAAATTTATTTTCTTGAATCTTTGCCTTTTCTTTGTTTGCTTCAGGGTCTTTTAAGATCCTTTTTGTGCTTTTATCTCGTATATCCAACTTTAAATAATTTTGATTGAATAAACGTCAACAGCTTGGAAATTCAGAAGAAGTTGAAGGATGCGACTCAGGAAAGTGCAACAGAAGAATCTGTGCGTCGGAGGTCAACTCGAGTCCGTGCCCCACCGGGGGAAAATCCTGCTCTCGTGTTCTTGAAGTATGTTAACAAGTGGAAAAAAGAATGACTGACTTCAACTCCCCCAACATTTAATGGTACATCCAAAACTAACCTTCACACTGATCCGGCAAAAGAATTTCTTTGCTGTTGGTTAAAAGCCAACCATTCTTTCATGGCGTAACCTGTTATCCACTTAGTTTTTGATATACCCCCATTCCTCCGCTCCAGTGTGTTTTTGATGATGAATCACGCAGGGGGGTATTCTTCAGTTTTGTAGATGATAACCCGCGGCTTAGGATGGTTTTTTCAGCTATGCTGTCGTCTGTACATATGGGCATTGGACCCATGGCTAGCTTCTGGAAAATTAATCTTATATGTGCATGTTTATTAAGATTATTATACATACAGAGTACATTTACATTCAATTTTTAGGGATTGAGGCAGTGTACCTAATGCAGCAGCTTTTGGGGGAAATTTTTTACATTATATTATATGTAGGGTGAGTGTGGTTGGTTTTACTGAAAACTAGTTACTTGAGTAGAGCTGAGCAGTAAAATTTTGGTTTTAGCTTTCTAGTAGGTTATTGATTGTATTGCTTATATTCTTCTTTTTTTTTTTTCCCCATTAATTCAGTTGGTTTTTCAAATTTTGTTTTTTCATTTTTCTAACTGAAGCAATTGAAAAATCAAAACTTAATAAATATTCATTAAATTATTATAAAAAAAAAAAAAAAAAAAAAAAAACTCCCTCTGTCCCATTTTATGTATTTGGTTCCGTTAATGATGTTTGATTGAAGTGATTTTAATTCAATTTTTCATAATATTAAATTTAGTATTATTAATATACAAAATTTATATATTTAGAAATTACACTAAAAGTACTATTAAACACAAAAAATCAAATTTAAAAATAAGTAAAAAAATAATAAAGAAAATAAACAAAGAAGAAAGTTGGTTTGACCAATGAATAGTAAGTAAGACAAATAAAATGAGACAGAGGGAGTAGTATCATTTCTGGTTAGCATAAAAAATACTACAAAAAAAGTATTTTATTCATCTCTCCACAAGTAGAGGAACTAAATTCAAAAATCCCAAAAGACTACACATTTAGGATTTTCCCCATTGGGCATTAAAACAAAAAGCCTACCACGTTATACATTTAAGGACAGACGACATGGAGACTGGAGTACATAAGTCTGTCTAAAGATTAGATTCACAAAGGGCAAAAAGTATCAGTTAACAACAAGAGTCGGACACGACAAAATCATAAGGACATACTTCGAGCATAAACTCCACATTCTTATAATCAAGTACATAATAACTAACTACATTCGATGCTTAAACACGTTCTGCCTCTCATCGGACTCCTATGAAAAGGAGCCAATATGTTCATCATACCATGCAGGGCCCCGTTATGCACTCACCTCGAGACGGTCATAGCTCATTATGAAATTGTTCTGACCTCCAAGTACAAGGTGTGTTGTTAATGTTGGTGCACCAACTGTTGCTAGCCAGAACAGGGATGATTTGATGTGATTCTATTCTTGTCACTGATATCATCTTTTATCTTACTCTTCTCCTTTCTCGTTCTCGTTCTCTCTCCCTGGCCCTGTCTCTATCGTGGTCGTCCCTCTCCCTGCTTCCGCTTTTCCTGTCCCTTTGCTTATCGCTTTCTACATCATGAACTCTTTCCCTCTCGCGGCGCCGTTCTCGGTCTCTGTTCAAATCACTTTCCTTATCCCGGTCTCTGCTGGAAGATTTCCGCGGTGGGCTCTCGCTTCTGCTTCGACTCCTGTGACGCTTCCTTGATGCTTCCTGAGGCTCATTTCTTCTCTCTCTTCTCTCCAAGGATGACCTGATGGCTGTTAAACAAATAAATTAATATTAGCTACAATCACTGAACCTCTCCTCTCCACAGATATATCATCTTTATGCAAAAGCAAAGTGCATGAAGGTTAATCTGAACTCTAGATGGAGACAACATTGTACAAGATTTTGTCCAACCAAGCTGTTCTTTCTCTAGGACTGGATATTACTAACAGAATAATATAATAAATCATATTCCTCTACTTGGGACGGAATTTAGAACTCACATTTCCTTGAAGCGTCTTCGTTGAAGTTCAGTAAACCATATTCAGATTGTAGACGTCGTCTATGGATTTCAACTTTCTTCTCAATTTCTTCAGTATTTTTTATCCCTCGCTCTTCAAGAGATTCTCGATATTCAATTAAAGCAACTTCAAGACGCCTCAGCTTTTGTCTGAAAATGATTAGTCCTTATCATAATCCAAATGTATAACATTATAAAACAGTTATAATTACATCAAGCAGAAATTCATGGATCCACATCTGAAATACAAGTGTGGAAATCATGAAAAAAAATCTTCTAAGTGTGGTGAAGGTGGTCACAACAGTGTAAAGAGGTATGGAATTAGAAAAAGAAAATGGAAATCATGAAGACAACAAGATAACATGAAACTCAATGCCAACAATATCACCCAGGGGGTGGGGGGAATGAGACCATTGACCTAATTTGCTGAAAAATATTTTTACCTCTGTTCTTCATTTATTCCAGTTTCAAGATGTGATATGTTGCTTGCTTCAGTTGTAAGCTCTGCCTCATCAGTCTTACCGGTACCATCACCAGCATTCTCACTCCCAGAGGATGAGTATGTCAACCCCAAATCCCTGTTGCTCTTTTTCTCTTCGCCATCACTTTCATCATCCTCTCTAGCCCATTTTGAGGATGGCAAAATAGGATCATTTTTTACCTCATTTGACAAAGCAATTGATTCAGGCTGTGTAGTTTGAGTTCTCGGGGGTGACTGCAGAGATTCGTTGCGTTTTTGTTGTATGCTTTCATCCACATAACTATTCCAACCTGACAAGCCCAATTGATCTAATTCACTAGTCTCTTTCCGGCTATTAGAATGTTTTCCAGAACTTGAGTGGCTCCCATGTTTCAATTCATCATCTAGTTCATAGCCTCTCTGTTTTTCTGCCTCTTCAAGATAAAGTAATCGAGCAACCATCATCTCTCTACCACCTACAAGAGACAAACCATTATGCCTGCACCGCCTTTCTAGCTCTGGAAGAGGGAGATTCAAAAGCTCCTTCATGGCAGCTCCTTTCCCAATAGCCAATGCAGCATCCGGATTAACTTTAACACCATCAACTGTGTCCATGGAACTGCCTTTCTGTTCTAACTCAGGAGCATCACCGCATAGAGAATGAAAGGGGATTACACCAGAATTGCCTGATCGAAGAAAGGTTGCCCGCAAGCCATTGACATAAGCATCCGAAAACAAAAACCAGTCAGTCCATACTTGAAGAACTTTCAGAACCCTCTCCTGCACAATTTCAAGTAAAATTAATATCAAGTTGTGAAGGGAATTGGGGTTGGGTGGGGGGAAATGTAATTGGGAAGCAGCCTGGGAAGCCATTTAATGTGTACCGCTTAGGGTTTACCTTAAGGGCCTCAGCCGTCATTCGACCTGTAATACTGCGATACAAGTCATTGAAGCTTTCAATTACATCTGGTAAAGTAGCTTCAAATTTGGTGCGGTAAGCAGATGCATTTTTCACAGGAGCACTACTATTATGAAGAATGTCAGAGACCAGCATTAACCGTGCAATTTTAGTTGGTGGTTGAGTTTCTTTAAGTGTCAGAGACTCCGTTAAAACCTCGACCACCTGAGAAGCAATCACACCAATTAAATAAAATTATTATGATTATTGCAGCCCAATCATCATGAACGTTCACATGCTCTGTGAATTTGCTAATGGACTTCAAAAGAAAACAGATATTTAACTAAAACCTTCATGGAGACAGTAGACAGTTCATCTTCATTAGTAATTCAAACAACAAAGTCAAGTCTCACTATCTTATAACTACCTCTCCGGCAGCATCAGCGTTATCTAAAGCAAAACCCATTGCATCTTTTATCTGGCTTCTTTCTAGTGTCAATGCACGAAGCATATCCTCAAACTCATCTCTCTGTGCATCTGTCAGTGTACGTTCCACCTCCACACGCTGTGGGCATTAATAGCAAACATTAATTTGAAAGACAAATTGTAATTTTAGAGCAATGCATTCCATCACATGGAAAAGAAATATACCCGGCTTCTTCCAGCAGCATATGTGCTTCCACCTTCCTTCTCATGGTCAATCCCTTTTGCTGATGGCAGAGAGGGTGGTATCCACCTGTACATACAAGGTATCAAACAAAATAATTTTTAAAAAATTTCTTGACTATGAAGTGACTTCTCTAACTTATCATGCTCCAAGAGAGGGTGTGATATTGAGGTGCAACATCACAATCATGACCAGGGTAACATAAAAATATTCATAGAAAATAAGTAAAAATAACTCAATACCTGCCACTACCAGTTATCATAATGAAAGGTTCAGTGCGCCATCGTTGAAGAGTATCTCCCTGCACAGGAGTCAAATATTTTTAGTTGTTTCTTTACTTTCCATGAGAAATACAAAAAAGGGGTACAGAAATTTTGAGATGGATGAAAAGCCTTGCAGGCTCCACATGGGTCAAAACTCAAAAGGTCACTCTCGGTCCTGTCTATTAAGAGGATTTAAGGATGCATGCACTACAAAGAGACTACATCAACATTTTAAGGCTAGAGAGAGATTTACCTGAGCAAATGAATAAAGCCTCCAAACATAGTAAGTATGCTCCTTGGAGCCAAGCTCGAACAAGAAGCTGAAGAGGGGATTTCCACGACCTCGCTCCATTATGGCTTGCTCAAAGGCACAACCTCCATCAAGAACATAGAGAGCCATTGTATCAATGATATGGCGCAGGTGATCATCATCAGGTGGAACAACAGTAATATCAGGTACATTTGGAGTTAAAACCTATATTCATGGACAACGAGAAAGTATTAATAAAGGTGTATTTCATTTTAAACGGCAGGACCAAATATTTCTTGTAAATAATGAAGCCCAATTTGGAGAACGGTGGAAGCACAAGCAGTGTAGAGATACAATGATCACTAGGCCTTTAAAATACTTTTTTTTGGCTCCAAACAATGAAGAAATTTATTTCACTGGGTCAAGGATTACAAGGGCAAACATGGCCAATAGAACATACAAATTATAACATAAAACACTGTGTGACCTACTCACCAAATGCTGTGTTAAATATTTAACTACAGCATGTTCTGTAATTTTCACAGGAGCAAGTAAATCAGAATTGCCGAATATAACCATATATGTAGAGATAGTAGACTAACATTTCTGGTAAGACAATTCTAATAGGATGATTAATTTTGCAATTACATATTCACAGTTTCAACCCAACTCTACTTTAGCGGGAGGATTCCAAATCCAAATTGGCCAATTCACTGATAGATAAGACAGATGTCCGATTTCAATACACTTTATTCAACAATATGTAAATGTTGCTTATCTGTTTGAAAAAATATGAATTTCAGTTTTAAGATCATTAATCTTACTAAGCATGGCATTGTGAATAATTTGCAATAGTAAGTGGATAACAAAATGAATGTGAATTAAAAAGAGCTTCATCTTCTTAGCCAACATGATTATAGATAACGTGGCAGATTCAAAACTGGCTATGTGCTCTCATTTAAATAAACCTTGAACAGAATTCCATCCTTGTCATACCACAGTTGGCTTTTTAGACTTGATATTTTCAGATCATTCACCCCAAGGTTTAGATTTCATTTCAAAACAACAAATTTACGAACACTTTTACTAAAAAAACAATATACAGCAACCTACCAGCTCAGAATTCTGACTTGGTACAGAAGTGACTGGAGGACCTGATGGACCAGACAAAATAACAGTGGCACCCTGAAAACCATAAAATTATAATTATTTCATGTAAAAAAAAGGAGTTCACAAATTGTGACTATTTCATGTAAAATAGGAGACACATAATGGGAATTCCAAGCACGTGTATGTTATGAAAGGAGGAAAAAAATTCTGACATCAATAATCATCTATTGCTGAATTAAAGAAAATAAATAGAATAGAATATCTCATTAATATATATATATATATATATATATACTAACACATGCATAGATCAGTTATAGCCCATGGAAAAATGAAACTAACCTCCTTACTCCTGATGGCCATATGTCCCGGGGGAGGAGCAGGTAGAGCTTGTGATGGGAGAGAGACAGATTTACCCCACCCAATCTTCAACTCATACTCATATACAACCACTCCTGGATCAGAAGCAGATATTTCAACATCATTTATTTTTATTTCATAGTTCCAATGCACACACAGAGAAAGTAGTAGATAAACTAACAAAGTACACATGCAACTAGGTAATTGTACAGATAAAGGAGGCCCTAAACAGAACTATGAGTAAATGATACTGCAGAAAAGAGTTGCTTCTAAGTTTGTTTAGTTTGAAAGTTCATTGTCAGCTTAAGTAGTCTATAGGATCTCTTACTGGAAAAAAAGTTAGTTATAACATGTCAAAAATAGCGCTGGAGATTTAGGAATAATGGTAAAAATTTGTCGAAATTAGCAGCTTCAGTAACTGCTTTTCTGGTTAGAAAGAAGTACAGGAATTTTCAACACCTGAAAATGATGTATGTAACTTGTCTTTGGTGTACAAGTAATGAACTACTTTTCAACTTTCAAGTATACTCGAAAGTCTGCAACTGTCTTTGTGGATTTCTGCTGAATGATCGTTCACTTAATTTTTTTGTGCAATTCTCAACCTCTAGATTTTAACTATCTCCATCTTAGTAATATGACCTTTCTATAAAAATTACTTGGTATGAATTGCTCAGGCGTTGCACTTCAAACAAAGTATTAAGTAACTAAAGCCTTACCCTGCATCTCATCTTTTGCAGCTTGAGCATCAGCTCTATTCATGAAAGCTACAAACCCACAATTCCTTTGCCGCCTTCTTTCCTCTTCTGTCCTGGGCCACATTATTTTGACACTTGCAATAGGTCCAAATCTCCCAAAAGTGCGCAAAAGGAAATTTTCATCAACCTATAAAATCATGAAAAAAAAATCCACAGAAATTCATGAGGAAAGGATCATAAAATTTCTTTTGAGCTGAAAGCAAAAAAAAAAAAAAAAAAAAAAAAAAAAAGTACATTCTATGTAGAAGCCCACCTGAGGTGATAGATTTCCAACATAAAGATTTGTGGTTTGCGGGTCCCCATCATCAAATGATCCAGGCCTTCCACTGGGATCAAAATCATCTGGAAGCTCATCAAATCGACTAGATGGCTGAGGACAAATATCATCATTAGACAAATACAATACCAATGATCCGAAGTTACCAATCAATGCAGATAATACATGGGAGACACATCTATGTAAATTAGTAAATGTTGTTACTGTTGTTGAGGAAAAAATAAAGATTAGCTCACAATGGTCATGTCAACAATCAGCATGAAACAAGATATCAGTATGGTAACTAATATACACATAATGCATATGAAAATGGATGTGAAAAATTAATAGAAATTCCATAATGAACTTATGAAAATCATATAGCTTTTTGCCTCATTTACAAACAAGTTGTAAGTAGCATGATCAGTTGGAAACTGATTTTAGCAGGATAAGCATCTCACTGCATCAATTAGAAGAAAATACTACAGCATTTTGCAATTATCACCTGTTCCAATTTACTACAACAAAAAAATAAAATAAAAATATGGTATATATAATATAGAGATTTAAATCTCACAGGGAATATTACATATTAGTATATTACAATTGACTTCACATTTTGCACTTGTTCTGGGTTGAGCAGCAACTTACAGTAGAATTATCAGTATGTCGGTCACGCCAATGTTCACGCTCTTGATTTCGCCTTTCCCTCATTTCTTGTTCATGTTTCAATTCCTCCATAAAATTATCAATATTCCTTGATTTTCCTTTTTCTTTTTCCCTGGGCTTCTCCTCCTTCTGCATTTAGTAAATCAAAATCAAAATTTGAAATAAAATAAGCCTAAAAGTAACTAGCATGTTGCCCAATGGTTTTTGGTGGTGCAACTAACCTTCTTTTCATAATCTCTACTCTTAGTTGCCATAGGAGGTGGTATGAAAGATGGTACATACCTGCACAAACATGAAATGTGTTCCAAAGTCTGTGCCACCAATAACCTTTTTCAGGGATATATAAGATGGATGTGAAAGAATAACTAACAATAAATCACGTGAGTTAATTTGCATGGGCGAGCAACAATTCTATATTGCTAGCACTTTCATCATCGACAAACCAATTAACAGCATAGACTAGAAACCAATAAAGATTAATGTTCAATACAGTTGAACATCGCCCAACTCCAAACAGGCTTCCTATCAATTTCTTTTGTTTGTTGTTTTATTTATTTATTGTGGGGGATTGGGGAGTAGGCTTTCTGTCATTGGTGGCAATGGACCGAGTAGAACAGCAAAATAAACCGTATATGCAATTTAAAAAAATAAAAAATGCTAACTGCACTGTTAGGCAGCATGGGGGTGGTGCTTAATATAAGGGTAAAAATAGAATTCAAATACATCTGTCATCGGTATATGGGAGATATAGTCAAGCAAAACTGTAGAACAGCAAAATGAGTGATCAAATGAAGAGAAAAAAATGCTAGATATTAAGACCACAATTACAAAACAACAAATACACAACTTCCTAAGTACAATACCAACTATACCATTATTTTTCTTCCCAGAAAACCCATTATATTAGCAGAAATTATCCCTTGATCACAAAAGATAGGTTCATATGAACATAATCAAGTGGAAAAAAAAGGTAAAGAAAATGAGGTTGGTCTTCGAACTATATAATATTTACAAGCCCAATAAGCACAGTAAAGATAAGATCATGAGAAATCTTGGCATCCAGGATGCGGCATTAGAGTAGCATTATAACATGGTCAAACAAAAGGCATATGTTTACCTACTCCCCTTCTTTAAACCAGAACCCTCATCGTTGGAATTTCCACCTGCCATCCGTGAATGAATAGAAAAGGTCCATACTTTTATTAATGTGTCCATGTAAGAAAAAATCATTCATTTATCCAATACTCATAAAGCATAAGAATGTTATGTTGATTATGTATTTAAAAATACTACAAGAGTGAGAACAAAAAGTGTAGCTACAAACCTTCAGAATCATTCTTCAACTTCTCATTGGGATTGATGACCCCTCCTCTAACAAATGCCTTTGAACCAGGTACATCATCAACTTGGAATGACTCCACAAACTCTTGATATAGACGAGCTGTTTCATCCTCAGCTCTCTGCCAAAGAAAACCAGCAAGGGATACTAAAGGTTAGGAAGAAGAAACATTTTTATTCTAGAAAGTAGAAGCTTCACAGCTCAATATTAGTACCTTTTTCTTAGCCTCTTCCTCTTCGCGGTGTTTCTGGAAAGGTGTCTTCTTCCGTGAACTCATTTTCTTACCATATATTAAAAGGCAGCACAGCTTTAATTCAAGCAGACTACAACACCATAACAAGTTTATCAGTGCAACAGTCCATGTAAGTAACACAACCGTAGGCATCTTAATTAATTAGAAACAAACTAAATGGAAAATTAAAAAATGCCTATTGAAAGATTTTGGGTAAGAAATCTACCATGACATATACAACAGGGCAAAATTTACATAAAAGAAGTGATTGACTTCAATTTACCAATTACCACTGCCTCTAAACTTCAAATATAATAAAAGGAAACTGAAGCCCCTAATTTCCACTTCAAAGTGTTAAATAAAAGATAAACGAAAAGCAACTCAAATGCCCCCGAAAGTAATTAAAGCTTAATTAGCTAATGTAGCTATGAAAACTACACATCTTAAGTGAAGCTACTAATATACCAGTCAGCAGGCTATGAATTGCAGGTTATATAAGAAAACACAACAATGCAAATTATCATATAAATTTAACATTTCAAGAAGAGTATAAGCTGCACTTAAATTCACGGTTGATTCAACACTAATGTACTGACTGATCCGGGATTCAATAACACAATTGGAAGTAAAAAGGAACATCACTGCTACGCTCAGAAAACAAAAATTAAATTAAAATTAATATTAAAAACGCATTTCCACCACGAATAACTGTAAGACAGGTTTAAGATTTCAGAGGAAAAAAAAATTCCAAAAGCTCAGCCCGGTACGATGATGAACAAAGCTAATCACAGACCTGAAAATCAGTAGAGCATTTCAATGAAGAAGATTAGTAGGCCTCGACGTTCTCCTTACGCGCCGATGTCTGGTCCACCGTTCCTACGTAGGTTCACAGTCGTATAGCTTCGCCGAAAAGAGTGGATTCGGGGGAGGGCTTTTTGATTTAACGGGTTAGGGTTCCTCTGTTGAGTTTCTGTTTTTTTTTGTTTTTTTTTTTTACAAAAATTTTCACGTCCGATTCTACACAAATTTTGCTACACTATGTATTTCGTATTTTCGTTGATCCCCACAAGGTTTTGCTTTATTCAATTTGAACCCCTAGTAAATTGTAATTCACCTTTGCACCCTTTTTATTCTGATAATAAATAAATTAAAAACTCGTTTAAAACAATAACATTAGAATTAGAATTCTTGAAGGTATGAGTGGAAAACTAATTCATAATTTTTAAACTTGTCGAGCTTCATTTTAACACATTTCCATGAATAATTTGAACTAAGAAAATAATTTTATTCATCTTTACCTATCTTAAAAATATATTCTTTTCCCGTACATAATTGAAATTGTGTTATTAGATCATTTCCTAATTTTTATCTTTTCAAAACTTGTAGCATTCCTACACTTTATACATCTTACAACCTTTCTAAACTCAAATTTTGAGAATTAATTGAGTTTCAAATAGTCATACATTTTCTCTAACATTCTAGTGCTTAATTTGTGTCCACAATTTGTACTTTTAGGGACATTTTTTTTTTTGATAAATTTACAGGGTCTTTCTCTCCGTCCGTTTAACGGTCCGGGGTCCACCCACCTTCGCTCCGGGAGGCACAGGAGCTGGCCCAAGGGGAATCGTCACTTGTGGGAATTGAATCCGGGTTCTCCCGAAATTCCTCTCCACAAAGAGAGCTCACTTGCCACTTGAGCTACCCCACTGGGTTCAATGTACTTTTAGGGACATTGAAAGAATGTATGTAATCATATGATCTGTCAAATGATGTAAAAATTTGGTTGTGTTAGAGCACCCCTATCAATGGTTATTTTCCAGTTTATGTCAGATTTTATACCATGTTGGTATAAGAGAGTAGAGGAGAGAGAGGGGGAGGGGGAGAGCTTCTGCAAACAAAAGTAAAATTTGACATAATCTTTTGATCATCATCAGTTGTTGTGCGCATTTCGCCCGCCTGACACGTCTTATTTTATTTATTTATTTATTAAATATCATATTTGTTTTATTTTTTTTCATCCCATCCCATTTTATCTTTTTCTAATCACACTTACAAAAATACCTCAAAAACCGCGAAATAACCCCACTGATAAGAGCATCCAAGCATCCTTATCAGTAGTTGTTTATAAGTTTTTTGTATGAGGTGGAAGAGAACGATGGTAATTTGGAAGAGAGAAGATAGAGGAGAGAGGTGATTTTAGTTGTGCAGGAGTAGTAGTTTATTGTGTGCCCCAATATGAAAGAGAAAATCATTTAACTTCTGCAACTTTGCGCGTTCAACACACAATGGCTCTAAAAAGGCGCGTGAACTGCAAGAGTCCTTTGGGAGCGTAAATTGTTTATACTTTTTGTTTTTTCAATCTAACATTTATTTCCTTTTTCTTTTTTTTTTTCATATTATTTCATCTTCTCTTTCCTAATCATACTTGTAAAAACTCCTAAAAAACTACAACTGATGTGGATGCTCTTGTATTGGAGATATATTGCAATTTTTGAAGAGTTTTTGTAAGTGTAATTAGGAAAGAGAAAATGAGGGGAGGAAAAAAAATTAAAACAAAATTAATTTTCAAAAAAAAAAAAAAAAGAAAAAAAAAAGCAGTTGTTAGGCGCAACAAGGCCTATGAACCCTTAATTTGCAATGAATCCCATTTATTCTTTCTCCCCCTTCTCTCCCCTCCACATCATTTGTTACTATTTCAATATCCCTTAAATATACATTGATAGGGATGCTCTCAGGATGCTATTAGAGCCAAGTTGTCCCAACACCAAGTGTAACTAGGTGACATAGTGGCAACTTAGGTAATTAACAAAAAATGTGAATGTGTTGTACTCTAACTACGAAATGTGGTCCTTGCCCTTGGAAGGGGTGGTTGAGCAGTCCTTGTACCATGGACCATGGTCCACAATGCATTGTGGACAATGAGTCATGGCTGATACTACAGTTGTGTTGAACTGATACTGCAGTTGTGTTAAACGGATACTACAGTTGTGTTGAAAGAAAACTGCAGTTGCGCGGAACAGAGGCCATTTCATCCGTCTGTAAATGCAGTTGTGTTGAACTGATACTGCAGTTGTGTTGAACTGATACTGCAGTTGCGTTGAACGGATGAACGACCTCTGTTCCGCGTAACTGCAGTTTCCTTTCAACATAACTGCAGTATCTTTTCAACACAANCTTGCCCTTGGAAGGGGTGGTTGAGCAGTCCTTGTACCATGGTCCACCATATAATTTGCGGTGGTTGAGAGGGTGAAGCATGATTTTCATATTAAAAGGTCACGAGTTCGATTATTGTCAACACTTTCAGATGCACTTGTCATACATTAGGATATCACATTTCAAAATGAGAAAGAATTAAAAGAGCAAAGCTGGACTCTGCCCAACAGATTCATCATAACTAGAATCAGCATATTTTCATGACCATAAACTATAATCAGTCTACTCTTCTGAGTTTAAATCAACAAACAATAACCAATTTCCTAAAATTCACCAAACTTGAATAATCAAAAAATGAAACTGAAACACTATAAAATTTGGTGAACATCATGAAGAGTTTCTCCCAGAATAGTCTCCCATATCCTCTGTCCCAACCACATCTTCAATCCTTTTCCCTCTGTCTGCTGACCCATGGTTCAGTCTCCTCAGCCAAACATCATAGTCCACCGGGTACGGTGTTCCACACAGGCTGTCTATATAATCAGCAAACGCCTTCAACAGAGCCGACACCTCGCCAAGTCTATGCTGGATCACGCGTTTTGCCCAGGATCTCTGCCTCCATTGCAATGCCGATTCGATGGAATCTTGCTGCGGCATGGTCCCACCGCAGATGAAGTAGATAAGGTAGACGAGGCTCTCGGCATCGGATGATGGGCAGAGTTTCCCGTGCTGAAGCGCGTGGGCTGACGAGAACTGTAAGTTCATTGCGGGGCTGTCCCTTTCCTCGAGAACTGCACGGCCCCACGACACGAGGACGTAGGAGTGGTTGCTGCTGCTGCTGCTGGCTACGCGTATTATGTGTTCGGGACATATGTCGCCGTGTTGGATGTTGGCGGTTTTTGCACTTCGTAGGGCGGCTAAGCAGTCGTGGCAGCAGCGTATGGCTTCTTGAGAGGAGAACGGGCCATCACGAGTGATGACGGACGAAAGTGGCTCCCCTACGGGGTATGTAACGAGTACGGGAGTCCCGCACCAGGGATGATCACAGCAGCCCTTCTGGCTCGGTTTCTCACAGGGCCCCGAGTGCATCATTTTGCCCGAGGCTACGATTTCAGGCAGGTTTTTACTGGAAATTCCCTGCTCTCGGAATATGTTTAGTACTTTCGTTTGTCTCTGCACGTGGTACCATAAACTCATGTCTTCCCAAGAAGGCTCCAGACGAGACGGATGAGCGCCAAAATGCAAAGTCAAGGAGTCCGCGGGACAATCCAAAGCAACTCCAATGTACGAACACGAGTAGTCTTCGGCTAGAGGCTCGTGAACTTGGAACTGCTTCTGCCCGAGGTTCTGGTCTTCTAGGAGAACAATTTCGCCTTGCTTAAGACCTAACCTCGATCCTTGCTTCCTCGGCTTTAGCTTGTGGTGATGCTCGAGTTCCACAATTTCTCCGTGATGGTCACTAGTATTTTCGTAAGGAACCAGTGCGTTTTCATTCTCAATNACCATGGTCCACCATATAATTTGCGGTGGTTGAGAGGGTGAAGCATGATTTTCATATTAAAAGGTCACGAGTTCGATTATTGTCAACACTTTCAGATGCACTTGTCATACATTAGGATATCACATTTCAAAATGAGAAAGAATTAAAAGAGCAAAGCTGGACTCTGCCCAACAGATTCATCATAACTAGAATCAGCATATTTTCATGACCATAAACTATAATCAGTCTACTCTTCTGAGTTTAAATCAACAAACAATAACCAATTTCCTAAAATTCACCAAACTTGAATAATCAAAAAATGAAACTGAAACACTATAAAATTTGGTGAACATCATGAAGAGTTTCTCCCAGAATAGTCTCCCATATCCTCTGTCCCAACCACATCTTCAATCCTTTTCCCTCTGTCTGCTGACCCATGGTTCAGTCTCCTCAGCCAAACATCATAGTCCACCGGGTACGGTGTTCCACACAGGCTGTCTATATAATCAGCAAACGCCTTCAACAGAGCCGACACCTCGCCAAGTCTATGCTGGATCACGCGTTTTGCCCAGGATCTCTGCCTCCATTGCAATGCCGATTCGATGGAATCTTGCTGCGGCATGGTCCCACCGCAGATGAAGTAGATAAGGTAGACGAGGCTCTCGGCATCGGATGATGGGCAGAGTTTCCCGTGCTGAAGCGCGTGGGCTGACGAGAACTGTAAGTTCATTGCGGGGCTGTCCCTTTCCTCGAGAACTGCACGGCCCCACGACACGAGGACGTAGGAGTGGTTGCTGCTGCTGCTGCTGGCTACGCGTATTATGTGTTCGGGACATATGTCGCCGTGTTGGATGTTGGCGGTTTTTGCACTTCGTAGGGCGGCTAAGCAGTCGTGGCAGCAGCGTATGGCTTCTTGAGAGGAGAACGGGCCATCACGAGTGATGACGGACGAAAGTGGCTCCCCTACGGGGTATGTAACGAGTACGGGAGTCCCGCACCAGGGATGATCACAGCAGCCCTTCTGGCTCGGTTTCTCACAGGGCCCCGAGTGCATCATTTTGCCCGAGGCTACGATTTCAGGCAGGTTTTTACTGGAAATTCCCTGCTCTCGGAATATGTTTAGTACTTTCGTTTGTCTCTGCACGTGGTACCATAAACTCATGTCTTCCCAAGAAGGCTCCAGACGAGACGGATGAGCGCCAAAATGCAAAGTCAAGGAGTCCGCGGGACAATCCAAAGCAACTCCAATGTACGAACACGAGTAGTCTTCGGCTAGAGGCTCGTGAACTTGGAACTGCTTCTGCCCGAGGTTCTGGTCTTCTAGGAGAACAATTTCGCCTTGCTTAAGACCTAACCTCGATCCTTGCTTCCTCGGCTTTAGCTTGTGGTGATGCTCGAGTTCCACAATTTCTCCGTGATGGTCACTAGTATTTTCGTAAGGAACCAGTGCGTTTTCATTCTCAATAAGACGACATTCGGTCCTGCGCTTTTGGAGACGAAGGCTGTGGTCGGCTGCAAGCGAAGCGATCGACTTTCTAGGCGGTCCGTTCCACTGACAGATCGAGTAAAATGTTGCCAAAATTAACTGGAGAGTCCCGAGGTCCCCCCAGTTCACATTTCCTAGCTTGTTCCAAATCCTATCCACCGGGGAAATGCTAATTTCTGCGTGACACTTCATCCATTCTGCCATGGACTGATACGGGTTAATTAAATCCACTTCAAGATTACCAAGATCACCTCCCAGTTTCACCACACCTCCGAATTTCGAGTCCAGAACTAAAATAAAAACCGAATCACCATCTACAGAATTATACCTACTCAAACTCCTCGAAAGAAGAATGTGAATGCCATAGAAGAGAGCTTCACAAACAACAGCCGTAGAAAATCCAAGCCCGTTTCCCATCAGAATATCTGTTTTAAACAGTGCAAACTCGACAACATCATCCCAACGAACATGCGGAGTATCCCTAGTTCTCGACATCAGAGCAGCACCCGAGAGCCCTGCAAGTCTTCCTCTAGATAATGCTTTCTCCAAGGTGTAAAACTTCGATCCCGGGTAGCGAGGACAAGAGACGAAATATGGCATCGGTTTACTTTTATGCCAAAACGTGTGCCATAAGCCATCTGCAATCGTATGTAGAAAATCTTCCAGTGCTAGATACTCGTCTTCTTTTAGATTATCACAGCTGTACGGTGAACAAGGCATACGAAATAGCTGCTGAAATAGAATCCCCTCCAATGCATAATCTAGGGCACGGAGTTCATCAATCAGAAAAGGGGAACTAAACGATTGTTCGCAATTACCATTATCAGGATATAAATTTTCCTGAACCCACTCTTCCAGAATTTCTGTAAACAAATCAATGTCAACAAGTTTTGCCGCATAATCCTTGAGCACTTTATACGCTCTTTTTGATGTAGGCACAAACTTGCCCGAGGTGCTGGAGGTGGTATGAAATGACGTGACTGCATCCAAGATTTGTATAGTTTTTAGAACTAAATAGCTCATAAGATACATAAAGTAGAAGAAAAAGAGAGAAGAAAGTACTAAATAGCACTTACTAGCTAATAAGAACCGAGAAAGAAGAATAGTCATAATGCCCATCGTAATAAAGTAACCAATTACGATGCTAATATCTAACAAGCAAAGCATGATGCTGATGCAATAAACTAAAGAAACCTACTGAGAATGTTGAGTTCAAGCGTGATTGTGGTTCTACAGGCTACTTTTATCGATAAATATACATGCCCAAAAACATGTAGTAGTATAATACAGACCACGCCCCTTTATGTTTCAGATAAATGCAAAGAAATCTATGTATTGGCTATGGTTTAAGATGAAAATAAGGTTAATGTTCCCTTTCCACGGTGCATTATTAGAAAAAGGTTCATACCAGACCCTGGCTTCCTGAAACTCCCATCTAAGCTTTGCCCGGTGGATGATTCCAGATCATCTTTAGGAAAACCTGTTTACACAAACAAATATTCAAACAATTAGGCCGAGTACATTTTGAAATTTCGTTGGAATCATTGCTACAAAGCAAACATAAATGATGTTTAAACTTCCACAGTTTTCAACTATACTAGACCCCAAAAAAATTTTACTCGTGTATTTTTGTTCTAAGAAGTGGCTAGGGAATGTTCTTTCAGCTATACCGCTATGCAATCTGCATAATACGGGAAATCATCGTGTATACTGGATCAACTCCTCCAAAAAAAGCATGCTCGCCTTTTTTCTTTTGCGAGGACTCTAGTTTCAATGGCATCATAGAAATATACTCTATAGCTCTAAAAACAAAATAATCAAAATCATGCCGATTTCAGTCATGACTGTCCAATTCTTTTCACTGCCTTCATTTTTCCACAACTGCAACTACTTTGAGATGTTTCTTCACAAAAATTTGGAAGTGGCAAAAGATGTAAGGGCCAAAAGAAAAACTACAAGGATCAAGTAAAGTTAAAGCTCTAAATAGGGCCCAATTAACAAGTACTTTTCAGCAAATCAGTGCTGTATTTGGCATTATACATAATTGGACTGCATAAAGACATAATTAGAGGTGATTTTCAGTCAACATCAAACCTTAGATTCTTGGAACAAGAACATCATCTATTTTAAAAAAAAAAAAATATTAAAATACTTTTATATTTCCCCTATGTTGCCCAAAAAGTCTGATATAGGGACAACATTAAGAGCAAAACAGTACAACTACCCACAGCCCTGTGAACCACATAAAGTCAATATCTTTCTCACCAAAGATTCTAAAGAATCCCTCTTTTATCCTTTTTTTTTTTCTTGGTATTTCTTCTTTTTGGTCAAAAATCAATACGATTATCCCGAATAAAGCCAATTCCAAAAAATGGGTTTCAATTCTTGAAAACAAATAATCTATCTACATCACTGTCTGAAAAAAACCGCATAAAGCCAGTATCTTTGCCACTAAAGATTCCAAAGATTCCCACTTTTATTCCTTTATCCTGGAGTTCTATTCTTTTGAGTAAAAAATCAATTACATTACCAAAATAAAAAAAGCAATTCCACATTCAGTTCTGGAAATCTGGAACAGTTTCATCCAAAAAATAAAAAATAAAAATAGAAGATAATATGAGAGCAAGTTAAAACCTGAACTAAACTCACCTAATCTCATCTTGAATGGTGGTCCAATGGAGACTTTAAACTGGAAGGGATTAAGCAATAGATCTCTGGAGCTTCTTGAATTTGCATATTCTTGAAACTCAGAAGCTAATGTGTTGCTGTGCAATGCCGGAGAGGGAATGGCAGCAAAATGGGGGAGAAAGAGGGTGAGAGTGGAAGGGGGGAATCATTGTGGAGAATGGGGATGGATGAGTACATGGGGGTGAGTTGGAGAAGAGAGAGAGAGAGAGAGAGAGAGGTTGGAATGATGTGGATGTGCGAATGGTGCCTCCCACGGGTCTTGGTGACATTATATATTTTAATTGCAATGCTTGTTGGATTTTGGTGTCATGCTTGTCTGCTATCTCTGTTCCCTTTTGCCATTAATCAATTTCATGTAATCATACTCCATCTAGCCTCTAAATTTGTGAGTTCCATCTAGTTTTTGTGTTCAATTCTTTCAATCTCATCTTTGTTCTCAATTCTCAAATGTATTACCAAATTGGGACAGCCTTAGTAGAACAATTGACTTGGTAATCCGTTTCAGATTTGACTCATTAAAAAAGCTGTTTATTGATATTCTTGGTGAACTTATGAACTATAGACAACTTTTTATTTACCTATTATGGCTAAGATCACAATCAACCTTTACTTGTAGTATGCATTCAGATTACAACTTCGAATTTTTTCATAAAAAAAAAAAAAAGTGTTACCAATTGGTCCAAATAAAAGTTGATACGTGACCTTTGAACTTAAATTTGGTGCCACTCCAATTATTGTTGATAATTGCACCTAAAAGAGAATTAGTTGTAGCAAACCTTAACTAATCCCATGCTGCACACCTTTCAACATGACAACCAATTGATAATCTAGGAAAAGTTTATTGGGGGGGTTTCTTAATACAAAACATCCTTGAACCATGCAATTAAAATGTTTTTTTTTTCTTGTTATTAAACAGACTGATAGCTTTGACTGTAAAACAAATTTGGATGAGGGAATATGGAAGTGAACAAAGGGAACAAGACAATGCTTTTTAGTCTTTAACTAAAGACTAAAGAGATTGCCAACCCCTCCGTACCAACCTAGTATTTTGGTCAAACATCAATGGCTATTGTCTATTGAGACTCCAACTCATACATTTATTAATCGGATAAAATTTCTATTTTTATAGAAAAAAATAAATTAAAATAGAAAAATTACCAGTGGTAAACATATTTTAATTTTTTTTTTTGAAATTGAGAAACAAAAAATGTAAAATTAAAAATATTTGTTACGTGTAATACTTGAAAAATATATTGTTAGCAGGTGGTTATGGTGGCGGCACTAACCCAAGTTGGGAATAGGAGAAGGGGTCGGCAGTTGGCAGTTGCCATTGAAGTGGTTTTAACGTATCTCTTACACTTATCCTCACCAAATTCTACTTGCACTACTCGTGACTAAGGGGTTATGATAAGTGTACATTTTTAAAAATCAGAAAATGATTTTAGAAAGTTATTTTTTTAATATTTTATATTGTTTGATTATCTAAAAAAATAATTTAAAATCAGTTAAAATATTCATTTTTTTTTAGTTCCACTGATTCTGTTACAATGTAGTATAGAGTCAACAAATACCTCCACTGAGGCTCGAACCCACTTCCTTCCACATGAGAGTGTACATCGGGTGCCACTTGACCACAAGGCATTTACTTTGTGTTTAAGTCAATAAAAAATGATTCATTTTGACAAAGAAGTTTTTATGATAGTTTTTTTTTTTTTTTTTCACAATTACAGAACTTTGTGTTTACAAATTTAGAACTCTATATTCAAAATTTTAGATCTCAATATACAAAATTAAATTACTCAATATTTACAATTTTTGAACTCTATATTCACAATTTTGTTATATAGATTCAAAAATAGTGTTATACTATTGAATATAGATTTATGAAATTGTAAATATAAAATTCTGTAATTGTGAAAATAAAATTCTAAAATTATAAACATAGACCCGAGTCCATAGCATAACAATCGCTCTTTAGGATGCTCTATAACTTTGGATTTCTTTGATGTCAAATATATGGGTTGGGCCACCATATGCTTGTCACTATTTGAAGGATTTGAGTTGGAGCGAGATGACTTAATTATAATTTGGGCCAAGACATGTTAGATACTAAAAATTCTTGATCAACTCGACTCACAACCTAAAAATTTTAAAAATTTAGGATGTGTTTGAAAAGTCGGAAAATGACTTCTGAAAAATATTTTTTTGAAAAATGAGTCATTTTCCGAAAAATAGCTTCATTTTCAGTGTTTGAATTTATTCCGGAAAACTGTCTTTGTGTGTTTGGTTCATTTTCCAGAAAATGAACAACAAAATAATTTTTTTAAAAGGGAAAAAATCACAACAAATTAACAAAAAGAAATCACAACAAATTAACCAAAAACAAATTAAAAAAAAATTAGAAACAATCGCGGTCGGCGACTGGTTTTGAAACCAAAGTAGACGAGGCGCCCGCCTGAAGACGACGCAAATGAGAATGGTAAAGTTCCGGAAAAAATTTTCGAAAGTCATTTTTTCAGAAAAGTGACTCCATTTTCCGTTGACTGAAGCCTTATTTTCCATTGACCCCATTTTCCCCTCACTTGCCAAACACTGAAAACCCGGAAAATGATTTCTGGAAATCATTTTCTGAGTTTCCAAACACAGCCTTAAAGGGAAAAGGTACAAATAAGCCATTGACTTATTTGGGATAGCAATTACGCCACTGAACTCAAATAAGCTCTAAATTTATCTATGAACTCGAAAAAAAAGAAGAGTAAATTAGCATCTTTAACAGGTTAACAACAAGTTTGTGCTGATTGGGATAACATGTGTAATTTAAAAAGTTGAGTTAATAACTTAATATTGATTGATGTTAAAAATGGGTTCGAAAGGGATAGTTAAGTGAATGAAGCCTTTTGTTTTAGTACTTTTTGTATAATCTATTTTTTAAACCAATAAAATAAAATATTATCATTTCTAACATAAAAAATGATAATAAAGAAAATAATCCTAGTAGAGAGTATAGTATATGAACTGCAAAGATTATTTGACTTAGTAGTGGATATTTAATTTATGAAATCTCCACCCTCTGACCAAGCTTACTTAGCTTAATTGTTATCACAACATTTGGAGACTTGTAGTCCAAGCTATTTTTTTTATTTTTTTATTTTTGAAAAAAAAAAGCTATTTATTTAGATACTTGAAGCTTTCAATTCTTTAATTCAATCAATGCTGAGAACTTAAACACGAGTACTAGTGAGTAGTGAAATAATTAAAAATAAATATATAAAAATTAAAAATTGAATAAATAATTGAATATTTTTTTTAAAATATGCATTTGTGATTTAAAAGTAGTGGAATAAATTTCATTAAAAATTAAACAGAAGCAGGTGTGGAAACTCGGAAAGGATAAATATAAAATATTTTTGGACATTAGACACAGGTGTCCCTATCCATATATAACATGATATTTGACTTTAGTTGTATTAGAAGACTGAACTTTATTAAATTGTAGTATAAGATTAGTTAACTTGACTTAGTATGTACCAATCCAAATGGGGTTATATGCGTCAAAATAGTTGTTAGGAAATAGGAGAGGTCAACATTAGATTTTTTATTTTTTTGGGTGATAAGAAACCCACAATTATTACTTGAAGGTGTGTATTAAATACGTATATATACTTTGATTTTGTGCAATAGCATACAAACCCCATAAGAAAGGTAAATCGCATTAGGAAGATCTTGTGCGACGAGCTCGATTAAGAGGGTTCGAGCCTCAGTGGAGATAATGCTGATTCTTGTGCTTTAGTAGGTCAAGAAAGTAATTATGAATAGATACTATATTGTAACAGAGTCAGTAGTACTAGAAAAAAATTCTTTTAATTCATTAGTTACTGTGAATTGACCAACTACATCTAATGTTAAAATATAAATTTATCTATTAATCAAATATAAAAGTAACTAATCAAATTTTGTTATCTAAGGAAGTAAAAATTATGAGTAATGTAGTATTACTCTTAAAAAAATAAAAGTTGTATAAGACGATATAAAAGTTATTGCAATAAATATTACGGAGTATATATAAGGAAAAATCGATCCTAGAAAATTAAGCACATTATACCTGATCCCTACGCAATGCAACCTTAATGCCTAACTCTATTTTCAAACATATATAATCATATTTCAAGGATTTACTTTGATGCATGTCATCACGTGCTGCAATATTTTCAAATGGGTAAGTATAACATTTGGTGGACTTTCAAAAACCACCAATTATGAATGTTTCTTCTAGGTGGCCGCTTGAATGTTTCATAACTCGTTGTAAATAATGCATGGATGATTTATCCCTAGTAAAACATTATTGCAAAATATAGTATTAATTTTGTAAGATTGTGACAATTTTAGTTGTATTGAGTAATGACTTGGAGAGTCGAGTTCAACATCTAAAACGTGACATTGATTGCTACGCAAGTATAAGAAAATAAAGTTGTGTCCTTACTTTTTAGACTAGTGATAAAAACTTTGTCTTGATAATTATTATTAGAGCAGGTAACAAGTTCAAAACTTTTGCTACTAGCCACAGCCTTAATAGGTTGCTCATGAACTAAGGGTCCATTTGGAAATTAAACTCGGAAAATGACTTTCGAAAGTCATTTTTTAAATTTTCCAGTGTTTGGGTCCTCAAAGAAAATGAAGTCAAAGAAAAATATTCATTATCTTCAAAGAAAAAAGTTTAATTTGGCAAAAAATGTCTTCCTAATTTTTTTAGTCAAAAGTCATTTTTCAGATTCTTTATTTTCTCATCTCTCTATCTTCACTATATCTTCTTTTTTAAAGTTAATTTTAAGATGATTATTATTATTATTATAATACTACTACTACTACTAATACACCGTAATCACTGCCAACACCAACACCCCAACATGGCCACACCATCATCGTCACCGCCACCACCACACCACCAACATCACTACTACACCATCACTACCACCACCGCCATCGCTACGAGTCTACCACCACCACCACTGCCACCGCTACCAGTGTATCACCACCGCCACCACTACCTAAGGTTGCAAAAATCGCTAGGCGCTTAGGCGTCCTTTTTTTTTTTTTTTTTTAAATTTTGATAAAAGTTTTTTTTTTTTTTAAATTAAGACTTAGTAATTATTAACTATTTAATACTTTAATAGTTAGTACTAAAATATTAAGTATTAACCTAAAAACATTTGGTTTCGAATCAAAACACAACAAAAAGTCACAACTCACAAAGTACTAATATTAGAGTACCTGATTTCAAAAATTTTTATTGCATTTCTTTGGGTTTGCTACCGATTTGAACAATTTAGTTATTTAACTAAAAATGGCATCAGTTTGAGCAAAATAACCAATTTATAAAAAAAAACACAAAAAAATAGCTAGCCTGCGCGGCCAAGACGCCCACTTAGGCCTCCTAGACAACTGCCTAGCTAGTCCGTCGCGACCTAGTCGACCGACCTTCTAGAACGGAGATTTCGCCAAAATTCTAGGCGGTTGGCCACTAAAACATAAGATGAGTTGGGGGTAACCCCAACCAGGATAACTAATTATACATTTATACAAACTTGTAACGAGAAGGTCATGATTTCGAAACTATTGGATTACTCGCAATGAATTCAAAACATTGTTTTTTATTAGGGTGTCTCACTTTGTGATTAAGAGTAATCTACATACAACATACTTAACAACTAATAAAATGAATTTTGGGAGTTGGAGAAGGAGTAGTTCCAACATGTTAACAAATGACCAATTCGAAGAGTTCACTGTAGTACGTACACATGATGTTTATTCAATTCTTGTAGTTGGTGATGAGAGATTACAAAATTTCAAAAACACAATAAGGCTTCAAGTAAAAGGAATTGAATTAGTAATCCCGTAAAAATACTATTTCTACATTATACCTATAAATTGGTGACTAAGTCTCAGAAGACATGCCTATAAATAGCCACCCCTCCCATGCTTAGTTCCTCACCACCTCAACAAGTTTTAGCTTCTCTTACTCTATTCTTCTCTGCTAAACATGGCTCTTAGGTTTCTTTTGGTCGCCATTGGCGTTATGGCTTTGGCATCTTCATTTGCCAATGCATCAGATCCCGATCCTTTGCAGGATTTTTGTGTTGCAATTGATGATCCCAAGGATGTTTGTAAGTATATCCAAATAAACTGTCTCAAACCATTTTCTTTTGATAGGCTAAGTTTCTATAGTGTTATAGTATATATAGTACATTAAATTTACTTCAACCATGATATGTAGTATTTATTGTAACGCAACCCTTTTTGTTTCTTTATTTGTGTTTGCAGTGTTCGTGAATGGAAAGTTTTGCAAGAATCCGGATGATGTCAATGCTGATGACTTCCTTTTTCGGGGCCTTAATAAGCCTGGAGACACGTCAAATCCGCTTGGTTCTAAGGTCTCAACCGTGAATGTGGCCAATATAACAGGTCTAAATACTCTCGGCATTTCATTGGCTCGTATTGATTTTGCACCCTATGGTCTGAATCCTCCTCACACCCACCCTAGAGCAACTGAAGTCCTTGCTGTCTTGGAGGGCACCCTCTACGTTGGGTTCGTTCTTTCTAACCCACCACCAGGAATGAAGAACAAGCTTTTTACAAAGACATTATATCCCGGAGATGTTTTTGTATTCCCAGAAGGTCTCATTCATTTCCAATTCAACATAGGAAAAACTCAAGCTGTTGCATTTGCTGGTCTGAGTAGCCAAAATCCAGGAGTGATTACTATTGCCAATGCTGTCTTTGGTTCTGATCCACCAATCAATCCTGATGTTCTCACTAAAGCTTTCCAAGTTGATGACAAAGTGATTCAATATCTTCAATCACAATTTTGGTATGACAACAACTAGAATTGAATTAAGCTGGTACACATTGAAGGTTCTTCCTTCACTAGATACATAATTATTAATATTAATAAATAAACCACCCTAGCTATGGCCTATGGTGCGCTTATAAACTCATACATACTGAATGTTATAATTGAGATATTATCTCATACTGTATTTGTTATTTTGACTTTGTGTGGAAGTATACGTGTATTGTCTACATCATATATCTTCTTTTTGTTTTTGTTTTTATTTTTTAACAAATAAAATAAAATAATTAAATAAAAAAATAATAACAGTTTATTACGTGCAGTTCTATTTTTTATTTTTAACGTGCAAAGGATGAAAGGATCTCTACCTAACTATATTATCCATAACTATTAGGACTCTACATAATAGAGTCATACTATAAGTCTCAGTCCTAGTTTACTTATGATTCTCAGTCCTAGTTTACTTATGATTCTCTTGTATATATACTCTTGTATTCCTACAGTTATATTTTGTGAACTCTAATACAAACATAATTGTTCTCATCTGGTATCAGTCGCTAGGGTTTCGTTCTTGTTCCCATGGCTACGAATGACGGCTCTGCCTCTGAGCGGACCGTTTCAGATGTTGCTGTGAGTTCTGCGGCGCCGGCTCCCGTGTCGTCGCTCTCTTCTGCTCATCCCTACATTAGCATCAAACTCAACCACCGCAATTTTTTGTTTTGGCGTACTCAGGTTCTCCCGTTTCTACGTGGCCATGATCTCATTGATCTTGTTGATGGATCGTGTCCTTGCCCGGAGGAGTTCCTCCCTGCCGTGTCTGCTGCTACCTCGTCCGCTGCTGCTGCCCGCGTTCGGAATCCGGCGTTTGTTGCGTGGTCTCGCCGTGATCAAGGGTTGCTGTCTCTCCTGGTTTCTTCGCTGTCCGAGGAGGTGCTCTCCATCGCCGTCGGCTGTCGGACATCGAAGGAGTTGTGGGATTCCATTGAGCAGTCCCTCGCTTCCGCCTCTCAATCCCGCCAACTTCACTTGCTTAGCCAACTCCATGGTCTCCGGCAAGGAGATTCGTCGACGGCAGAGTATCTCGGGCGAGCTCGGCTTATTGTTGAAGATTTAGCTCTCGCCGGCCGGAAGGTAACGCTGGAAGAACAGAACCTGTACGTGTTCCGCGGCCTTCGACCGGAGTTCAAGGGTGTCACCTCTTCGCTGGCGGTTCGAGGACATCCGGTGACGCTCCTTGAGCTTGCTGACTTGCTGGGCGCGCAAGACTTCATCGCCGGTGATGATTACGCATTGCCTGGAGGTGCTGCACCGGCGGCTTTCGCTGCTCAGGGAGGTCGCCAGTCACGTGGCGGTGGGAGAGGCCGTGGCAGAGGCTCTTCCATCCAGTGTCAAATTTGCGGTTCATTTGGTCACTCGGCTTTGTCTTGTTACAAGTTGCCTTATGTTGTTTCTCCGCAAGCAAATTTTATTCATCAGGGTGATTCGGCGAATAACGTGACTGCTCATACCTGGTTGCCTGACACTGGTGCAACACATCATGCCACACCTGATATAGCTGCCCTCTCTACTTCTGAAGAATATGGTGGTAACGACACTTTACGTGTTGGTGACGGTACGCCTTTACTTATTAGTAACGTGGGTCATGCTTCTATTTCTACGCCTTCTAGGTCTCTTAAGTTGTCTCATATTTTACATGTTCCCCGTCTTTCTGCCTCTTTATTATCCGTTCAGCGCTTTGCGTCGGATAATCAGGTGTTTTTTGAGTTTCACCCTTCCTTCTTTGTTGTGAAGGATATTCGGACCAAGGAAATTCTTTTGCGGGGCAATAGTTCCGGTGGGCTCTATGCCTTGCCGGTTCCTTCTGGTTCACCTTCCGCGTTTATTTCTGCTCGTGCTTCGGCGTCTACGTGGCATGATCGTTTGGGTCATCCGCATCAGCGTGTTTTACATCGAGTCTTGGAGTCTTGTTCTGTTAGTGAGTCGAATAAAACTTCTCATACTGTGTGTTCTGCGTGTCAAATGGGTAAATCTGCACGTTTCCCATTGCCACGTGTTGTCTCTGTTAGTTCGAATGTGCTAGATTTAGTTTATACGGACATTTGGGGCCCTGCTCCTGTACTCTCTTCTGAGGGTTATCGTTATTTTGTTTTATTTGTGGATGACTTTTCTCGTTATACTTGGTATTTTCCTATGAAATTAAAGTCAGATATATATTCTGTTTTTGAGCGTTTTCGATGTTTAGTTGAACGTGCCTTCAATCGTAAAATCAAAGCTGTTCAATCTGATTTAGGGGCTGAGTATAAAAAGTTACATTCTGTTTTTGTTCAGCTTGGTATTAGTCACAGGCAATCTTGTGCGTACACACACGAACAGAATGGTCGTGTGGAACGGAAGCACAGGCATGTGGTTGAAACCGGGCTAGCACTTATGGCTCGTGCCTCTGTGCCGTCTCGGTTCTGGCATTTTGCTTTTGAGGCTGCTGTTTTCCTTATTAACAAAATGCCCTCGCATACTCTCCATAACTCTAGTCCTCATGTCTTAGTGCACAGATCTCAGCCATCATATTCCTTTCTTCGTGTCTTTGGCTGTCTGTGCTATCCGCACTTACGGCCATATAATCGTCATAAACTGTCTTACAGGTCTTCTCCATGTGTCTTTCTGGGCTATCCTGATTCGTTTCGGGGTTATAGGTGCATGGACCTGCGTACTAATAAAGTTTTTGTGTGCCGTCATGTGCGGTTTGATGAAGCTGTGTTTCCTTTTGGTGCTAAGTCTGTTTTGCAGGCTCCATCAGAATCTATTGCACGACCTTGGGCTGAATCTGTTTTTCATCCTGTGGCTGATCCATCTGTGGTAGCTCCCTCGCCTCCTGCTGATGTGGCTCAGAAGAGGCCTCGTGGTCGGCCACGTGGTCGTACTGTGCGTCCCACGGAGAGGTCTCACTCCATGGCCACTAGGAGTCGGTCTGTGGCTCCGGTTGCGGGTTTGACTGTGCAAGTTTCCTCTGTTGATCCTACTTGTTATACTCAGGCAGTCAAACACTCTGAATGGAGGGAGGCAATGGATCAGGAGTTCAATGCCTTGTTGCAGAATCAGACATGGTGCTTGGTTCCTCCCACTGCGTCTATGAATATTATTGGCTGCAAGTGGGTGTTTCGCACGAAAAGGAAGGCTGATGGATCTGTTGAGCGCTACAAGGCCAGGCTCGTGGCTAAAGGGTTTAATCAGGTCCCGGGTCAAGATTTCTTTGACACTTTCAGCCCGGTGGTTAAACCTACTACAGTCAGGTTGTTGCTCTCTCTTGCTCTTTCTTCTGGTTGGCTAGTCAGGCAATTGGATGTGCATAATGCATTCCTTAATGGTAATCTTACAGAAACTGTTTACATGCGTCAGCCTCCGGGGTATGCTGATTCTCAGCACCCTGATCATGTTTGCTTGTTGAAACGCTCCCTGTATGGTTTGAAGCAGGCTCCCCGGGCTTGGTTCACTCGTTTGCACACTTTTCTGTTATCTGCTGGTTTTAATGCCTCTAAAACTGATGTTTCGTTATTTTATTATTCTCGTGGATCGGCTACTGTTTACCTGCTTGTTTATGTGGATGATATTCTTGTTATGAGCAATGAGCATGGTGCATTGGAGGCTTTGCTCTCCAAGCTCTCTAGTACTTTCAAGATTAGAGATCTTGGTGAGCCTGGGTTTTTCCTTGGGATTGAAACAGTCAAGTGTGCAGATGGAGTGTTGCTTTCTCAGCGCAGGTATATGACTGACATACTTAAACGAGCTGGTATGACAGATTGCAAACCTGTGTCTACACCTACTACGACTTCAAAGACAATATCTACCTGTACAGATCCATATGATGATCCCACGCAATACCGGAGCATTGCAGGTGCACTACAGTACCTAACTATCACGAGACCAGATTTATCCTTTGCAGTTAATCTGCTTTGTCAGCACATGCATGCTCCAACCACTGCACACTGGGAACAATTGAAACGTGTGTTAAGGTATGTTAAAGGTACTATGTCTTTGGGTCTGCGATTGAGAAAGTCAAGTTCAGGTGAGCTTCATGCATTCTCGGATTCTGACTGGGCTGGTTGTCCTACGGATAGAAAGTCTACTAGTGGGCATGCTGTGTTTCTTGGAACCAATCTAGTGTCCTGGGTATGCAAGAAACAAAGGACTGTTGCTCGATCTTCTACTGAAGCAGAGTACAAGGCTCTTGCAGATGTATGTGCTGAAGTTCTGTGGATCCTCTCTTTGCTGCGAGAAATAGGAATTTCACCTCTTCCAGTGCCCAAACTTTGGTGTGACAATCTTGGAGCTACTTATATGTGTGCTAATCCTATTTTTCATGCTCGCACAAAGCATGTCGAAATTGATTATCACTTTGTGAGAGACAGAGTAGCTGCAGGAGACATTCAGGTGCACTTTATTTCTACTAAGGATCAGCTAGCTGATATTTTCACCAAGTCACTCGCAGGTCCCCGGTTCTGCTTCTTACGTGACAAGCTACAGGTTACTTCTGTACCATCCGCTTGAGGGGGAGTATTAGGACTCTACATAATAGAGTCATACTATAAGTCTCAGTCCTAGTTTACTTATGATTCTCAGTCCTAGTTTACTTATGATTCTCTTGTATATATACTCTTGTATTCCTACAGTTATATTTTGTGAACTCTAATACAAACATAATTGTTCTCATCATAACATCCATGCAAATATAATGATTACAAATAGATTAAGATCGAGTAGGTTTGATCGAAACAACTAGATTAATTATTCTTGCAAAATACATATCAATATTAGTTATTTATTTATTTATTATTTTTTAATTTACTTTTTTAAAAAAGCATGATGAGTCGACGGTCAAATCACTAAAAATTAAATCTTAATTAATTACTAACTCTTAATAATTAAAGCACACTCATACTGTCGCCGTCGCCGTTGTCATCACTACACTACCACCCCACCATTATCGCACCACCAGGCCACTATCACCGTCACCACCACCACCATTTATATATTAGTACAAATATTTTTATATTCTAAACAAAAAATTAAAATGTTTAATTATACAATTATGCTCATTTTCTGAAAAAAGAACCAAACACACTAAGACAGTTAAGAGGCAACAAAACATTGGAAATGAAAATATTTTCTGGAAAATGAATTTCTACGCATTTCATGGCTCCATCGAAAATTCCCTCTGCCCTTACCATACTCCAGCTTGGTAGTTTCCACCGCATGTCCAGGGTTGAGCGTTGGGATTTGATAGCAGACTTAAAAAGCCACCTATAGGCGCTTTACACCCAATCATTTTGGATAACGCTTACATCCTCTGTATTATTGCGACGGTTGGCACAGAGTTAGCCGATACTTATTTTCCAGATACTGTCATTGTCTCTTCTCCGGGAAAAGAAGTTCATGACTCGTGGGCCTTTTACCTCTATGCGGCATTGCTTTGTCAGGCTTTTGCCCATTGTAAATTTCCCACTACTACCTCCCATAGGAGTCTGGGCCGTGTCTCAGTCTCAGTGTGGCTGATCATCCTCTCGAACCAATTAGTGATCATAGCCTTAGTAAGCTATTGCATCACCAACTAGCTAATCAGATGCGAGTCCCTCCTTGGACGAATTCCTCCTTTTGCTCTTCAAGCCTACGAGGTATTAGCACCGTTTCTAACTGTCTAGAAAATGTTTTTCAAAACTCATTTTCCTAATTTTTAAACACACCTTAAGTTAAAGTTGTGTATAAAAAATGAAAGGATTATTGATTATTAATAAAATAAAATTTAAAACTAAAGTATAAAAAAGTTTCCTTTCTGCGTCAAATACTTACAATTTTACTCGAAACTATTAAAATGATAAAAACACTTTAAACTTAACACACGTATAACATAAAAAAAATAAAAAATAAAATGACACTTTTGAGTATTCAATTATAATTATGATATAAATTTAGTCACTCAGTTAGTCAATTATTATTTAAGTCATGAATTTAGTCTCAATCTTAAGGACCGACCACTATGTATAGTAACCAAATTCGCCATTTTGATAACAAATGAAATACTAAATTTACCGAACAAATAACTGATAGATTAAATCCACATGCAATATGCTTACAACTAAGGGACAAAAATTTATTTTTACTGCAATTCTTCAGTTTTTATTTTCACTTCCTCTTTTCAAATTGTAGAATCATACAAGTATTTTCGTCTCTCCAATTTCATTTTTTGAGAAAACAATAGAGTACTTTTTTTTTTTTTTTGTTGACTTTTTCTATAACTAAAAATGAAACCCATAAGCCAAAGGCTTTGTGGTCAAGCGGCATCCGGTGTATACTCCCATGTAAAAGGGAGTGGGTTCAAGCCTCAGTGAAGGCATCTGTTGACTCTTTGTGCTTCAGTATGTTGAGAAAATATCTATGAACAGTTATTACATTGTAATTGAGTTGGACGAACTCAAACAAACAAATAAAATAAAATATTATCATTTCTAACAAAAAAAAATGATAATAAAGAAAAGAATCCTAGTAGAGAGTATAGTATATGAACTGCAAAGATTTGACTTGGTAGTATTGGATATTTAGTTTATGAAATTAATCTCCATCACCCTCTGACCAAGCTTAATTAGCTTAATATATTGTTGACTTGGTAGTATTGGATATTTAGTTTATGAAATTAATCTCCATCACCCTCTGACCAAGCTTAATTAGCTTAATATATTGTTATCACAACATTTGGAGACTTGTAGTCCAAGCTATTTATTTTGAGAAAAAAACAACCTTCAAACGAAAAGACCATGAATACAATCAGGTGGAGCATCACTCCAGTATTCCGAATCAACAGACAAGTTAACTCTAACACTTCTTGCCAATCTATGAGCCCAACTATTAATATCACGCTTTACAAACGTAACCACAACCTGTTCACAACTTCGCATGAGCTCCAAAATTGATCGAACCACCACTCCCAAGTACGTCGTGTCGCATTGTTTTTGTTTGAGTTTGGCCACCATTACCATACAGTCCGTTTCAACAATGAACCTCTGAGTAGGCATGTTATCCATTATCCAAGTTAACACTTCCTTGATCGTCATTGCCTCTGCGACCTGCGGATTATTTATGCAATTTAAAGTCCCACAACTCGCAGCAACAAACTGTTTATCATGATCACAAACAATAAAACCAAAACCTACCTTTCCCTCCTCCGGAAACAATGCAGCATCGACATTCACCTTCATCACTCCTATCGGAGGCGGCATCCATGCACTAGGTGATGAGTTCACAATCTGCATGTCATTTTGAATATTCTGACCGCCCCATGCACTCCTCTCATTCCACCTCTTCATCTTTGCCATTACTGCATTAAAAACAGCAGTAGTATCCCATAATTCCCCATGCCAAATCAGATTGTTTCTAGCCAACCAAATCCCATCAATAAACCAAGCTACCAGTTCAATGGTTTGGGTCATACCTTCAAATACTTGCTGCATCCAACGCTGAAAGCCATAATTGCCCATAGGAGGAAGATCGCCTGGAAATAGAGCCCACACACCGCCAACACAGTGACAGAATTGAAATAGATGCTCCATAGACTCGTTCTGCTCACCACACAACGCACAAACATTTACCAGCTCCACCCTTCTCCTGGCTAATGCACCCCTGGTTGGCAATATGCCATGAACACAACGCCAAAGTAAATGGGCTAACCTTGGCGGCACGTCGATCTTCCATATTTTGGCCCAGTGTGTAAACGGCGTATCAAACTGCACCATTTGTTTTTCGCTCTGCAGCAATCTGTACGCCCCTCTAACTCTGTACAATCCACTATCATCCCACCTTCAATACCATTCATCCTCAGTTCGTACCTCAGCTAATGGCATCCGAGATATAACCTCGGCATCCCTCTCAGTTAATATTTCTCGTATCAACTCCAAATCCCATACAGTCCGGTCATGTTTAATAAGCTCAGCGACCTTCATATCAACCATACTATTTGATGGTATAGCTTCAACAAATGGATTGTCACGGTCGAAAAGCCACGGTTGCCACCATACACTAGTTTGGAAACCATTTCCTACCCTCCTACCAAGGCCCCTCATGATCACATGCTTCGCCGCCATAATACTCCTCCACGCATAACTTGGGTTGCGACCCACACACGCATCTAAGAAAGACCCATGCCTGAAATACTTCGCTTTTAGCAAAGTGGCTACTAAAGAGTTTGGATTTGTCAGAACCCGCCACCCTTGCTTACCGAGCATTGCAAGGTTGAAATCACGCAAACACTTAAATCCCAACCCACCTGCCGCCTTGTGAACACACAGTTTCTCCCACCGTAACCAATGCAGGCCAGTGCCTCCCTCCCGTGTCGCCACCAGAACCGAGCAAATGAACCTTCCAACTGTTTGCATAAATTCTGAGGCAGCAAGTAAACCCCCATAGTGTAAGTGGGCAATGCCTGTGCCACAGTCTTAATCAATATCTCTTTCCCGGCCTTTGACAGGAGACTCTTATGCCACCCACCTACACGAGCAGCAACCTTAGCTTGCACAAATGAAAAAACCTCAGACCGATTGCGACCAATATACGATGGCAATCCAAGGTATTTCCCAAAATCAGTAGTCTCTCTCACTCCTAGTATGCCCAACGTTTCCTCCCTCACTCCTTCAGGCGTATTCCTGCTAAAGGTTACATTAGATTTCTAGAAATTAACCATCTGACCTGAAGCGTGCTCATACTCCTCCAAACAACCTTTAATTACCTCAGCCTCCCTTTTATTCGCCTTAAAAAAGAGCAAACTATCATCTGCAAAAAACAAATGAGTTATAGATGGGGCTCCTCGGGCAATCCTGCAACCATGAATTCGTCCGCTGCTCTCAGCCTCCTTCAACAGAAATGACAACCCCTCCGCACAAAGAACAAATAAATATGGCGATAGGGGATCACCCTGACGTAAGCCACGTGTGGGGATAATTGGCACTAATCGACCATTTACCATTGCCCTATATCTGACCGTCGTGACACACATCATCAGCTTATCCACAAAGGCGTCATCAAAGCCTAGACTAACCAACAAGCGCCTCAAAAATGACCACTCTACACGGTCGTAAGCTTTCGCCATGTCTAGCTTCAGACCCGCCCAACCCGTAAGACCTTCTCTCTTAGAGTTTAGGAAGTGTCCCAACTCAGCAGCAATTAGAATATTGTCCGTGATTAACCTCCCGGCACAAATGCACTCTGCTCTACAGAAACAATCTTTGAGAGTACACTTTTCATTCTGTTGGCCAAGACCTTTGCCATGATTTTATAAATCACGTTACATAGCGCAATAGGCCTTAAGTCTGCCACCTTCTCCGGAATAATCTTCTTTGGTATAAGCACGAGTACTAGTAGGTAGCTAGTGACATAATTAAAAATAAAAATAAAAAATAAAAAATGGTCATTATACACACGTGTCCCTATCCATATATAACATGATATTTGACTTTGGTTCAATTGGTTGTATTAGAAGACTGAACTTTGTTAAATTGTAGTATAAGATTAGTTAACTTGACTTAGTATGTACCAATCCAAATGCATGGGTTATGCGTCAAAATAGTTGTTAAGAAATGGGAGAGGTACAACATTAGATTTTTCAAATTTTTTGGGCGATGGGAAACGCACAGAAGTAACTATTACTTGAAGGTGTATACGTATTTGGTATATTTTGATTTTGTGTAATAGCTTATGAATTACATAGAAAAGGTAAATCGCACTAAAATCTTATGCGATGAGCTCGACTAAGAAAATGTTATTAATAATTGAGCTTGTGACTTTAGAGAAAAGAATAAAGCTTCATTAATTTAAATCGTCATACAAGACATCGAACAAAGTTTGTTGAATTGGGGGGCAAGTAATCTACCTCCATCACTATTTGCAGAAATGGTTGAATTCAGGCCAACCCTAACCAAGTTGGTAGGACAGTTGATTTGATAATCACAAAGTGTCAAATTCAACTCCCCGTGAGAGATATTTTTTGCCTTATTAGTTTGAGTTGATTAGTTATAGGTAACCTAGATTGGTTTACCTCTTTATGGTTATTTTTCAATTAGGATCATATGACGAACTTTACTTATAGTGTACATTCAAGTAGTGGTTTCGGATTCTTTCAAGAATAAAATATTTGGTTGAATTGTAAGTGACAACCAAATAGGAAGTCCATCAACAAATACGCAAATCGAAAGCATTCCAAAATGTCAACTGAACCGGTGGTAGTGTAACTTGGATGGGAAGTATACGTAAAATGCCGTCCAAAATGAAAAAAGAAAAAAGAAAAAAACTATTTGAAGCAGGTTGATCTATAAGAGCATGATCATCAATATTATTATTATTATTATTATTATTATTATTATTATTTAATGGAGGAGAAATAATGATGAGATGAAGGAGAGAGTACGAAGGAAAGAGAAGAAAATAAATTTGTAAAAATTGAGGATTTTTTTTTTGGGGCTCAATTTAACTCATTTTAAAACACAATAACAATAAAGGTGCCATAACACTACGCCTTTTTTGCTTTTGTTTCTGTTTTTTTGTTTTTTGTTTTTTCACTCATTTAAAATAACAATAGTGGTGCTATCACACTACATTTTATTTTTTTGAAAATCAAAGGTCCCACCGAGATTTGAACTCGAGTTACTAGATTCAGAGTCCAATGTCCTGACCACTAGACCATGGGACCTTGATTCACACTACGTAGTAATTGGCAAAAAACACAATATTTAATTTATTCAATAATACAATAATTACACAACACATTTATTTTCGGTTGACGGTCTCAACACATTTATTTTTTGTTTGACGGTCTCACCATTGCTTTTAACATGATTTGTAATAAGTGTCACCATAAATCATAATTATTGATTGATTACGGTGAACCGATAGCCTCACAAAAAATTAAATAATGTTGTTTTTACTTTGTGATTTTACCTCATATGTTTCACATCTTATCACATTATAAATGTCTTTTCATTCATTAGTTATTGTGAATTGACCAACTCTTTCCAATGTTAAAATATAAATCTATCTATTAATTAAATATAAAAAGAATTAATCAAATATTGTCATCTAAGGGTAAAATTATGAGTGCCAAAGACCTTGTGGTCTAATGGCATTTGGTTTTTCGGTAAACACTCTCACATGGATGATGGGAGTGGGTTTGTCTACATTGTAACAGAGTCAGTAGTACTCAAAAAAATTATATAAGATGATATACAATTTATTTATTTATCCCTTCGGACTTTGTATTCTTTTTTTGAGAATAAAAACTTAGTTCATTAAATCATCAGACAATCACCAAGAAAAAGAGGAGGGTTATCGAACCACTCCCCGCAACCTGACTCAGAAACGGCCTCCCTAGCAACAATGTGGGCGGCATGATTCGCAGATCGCTTTACAAAACGAAAATCAACACCACCTAATGAGGATGCTAATTCCTTTATATCCCCTATTATTAAACCAAAAGCAGAATTAAAAGTAGGACTAAAAATAGCTTTAAAAACTAGTTGAGAGTCTGTTTCCACGTCAACGTCCCCCATCCCCGTATCCTTCAACCAGCTCAGAGCTTCTCTCATACTAGTTGCCTCAGCCTCCTTCACTCCATATAAGCCATGCATGCACATATTCTTTGCAGCCAGAAATATGCCATTATGATCCCTCAACACCCATCCAAAGCCCATAACACCATTGTTACCATCTAAAGCAGCATCAGTATGTAGCTTCAACCTCCCATAATGTGGAGGTTCCCACCGAATTGCAGATGACGTAGGTGTAGGCATAGTACTAGAGTCCACAACAGCAAGCCAATTATCCAGAAATAATAGAGCTTGGCGTGCCATCAAGAGGAGATCAAAATTCTCGCCATTCCACACACATGCATTTCGACTGGACCAAATACCCCAACATATCATAATAAATTTTGGTATCATTTCATCAGTAAGGGCATCAAAACAACTAAAAAACCAGTCAGTAAACACATTACCAATAGCATGCGGCACAGATAAACCAACAACATCATACGCTCTTCTTGCTTCATGGCATTGTGCAAATAGGTGTAATGCACTCTCATCTTCCGTCCTGCACATGTGACAAATCAGAGAACAATCAACATGTTTCCTTATAAGAGCATCTCGGGTTGGCAAAAAAGGTGATGCCATCTGCCAACAAAAGGATTTAACCTTTGGTGGCACAGAAATATTCCAAATTTTTCGCCAAGGGCGGTCATCTTGAACCACTCCCAGTTGGCGCTTATAGCAAGATTTAACAGTATAATCACCTTTCAAGTCCCAATGCCAAACCCATGAGTCCGGAGGCTTACGAACACTGATTGGGATTTGCAAGATAAAATTGGCATCCCTCTCGTTAAAAATGTCTTTCACACACTGAACATCCTAACCCGTACCTTGCTCATTGAAAAGTGAGACCACAGGAGCATTAGCAATAGTTTCATGCAGTTCAGTTTGAATAAACGGATGATCCTCAGCTGGCAACCACGCATCTTTACCAATAATAGTACTAGAATTCATTCTCACTCTTCGTGTTATTGTGAATCTACCTTTTATCATTTATCATCTGACTAGAACTCTTTATATTCTTATAATAAATACATTTTATCATTTATCATCTGACTAGAATTCTTTATATTCTTATAATAAATACATCTCTTCAGGTACTTTGTAAATTGGATTGACCAAAAATAAAATCATTCCCATAACTATTATATTTGTTCTCACATAGTATTAGTAGACCAAACTATCCATGGCTGTAAGCCCTACCAGACCACTAACCTTGACAGCGCGCCACTGTTGACTGGCGACACCGTTTCGTCATCCCCTTGCACCATCTCTAATATTGCCTATCCAACCCAGCCCCGATAAATACTCTACAAATAGCTCATCAATTTATGTCCATTAAGCTTATATTACTTTCTCAAACACCATATGTTCTTGAATACTCAACTTGTTCCCTTTTTCCGCGGTCATCCTTTCCCATTGAAGGTATGTTACTGTGCCTGACATTGTTTATTCAGGCTCCGAATGAGTTTTCCGTTGTAGCCAATTATACCAAAAAAAAAATTGGGTCTATCAAGATTCTTCTATATTGTCCATGCTCATATCATTTCTGTCCGATAAAGTTTTGTATGTTGCAATAGGACATAGCACGCCTGGGTCCTATGGCAGGCTATTAAAGGCGCTTTTGAGTATTTCTCTCTAGCACGATCTCTGCGTCTCCTTAGTTAGTTATAGTCTCTACGCCATGCATATTTCACTATGAGTGAGTATCTTGACATAGCCTAGGTTTTGATTGGACTTCTTGCAGACGTCGTCGGCCAACCAATTAGTTTGAATGAACATAATCTCTATATGTTCAAAGCCCTCCACCTTGAGTATCGTGCACTGGTCTCCTCATTGACCAACTGACAGACATTTTTCCCCAAGCTAAGCCGCTAAGGCTGACCTTATCCCTAAAATTCTACCCACTTTCTAAATGACATTGCACAACACATGGATTTCTTCTTCTTTTTTACATTTTTTTGCTTGCCTACGTGTTTAGCAAACTTGCTAGCAAGTTTGCAAACACTTAAAGGCTGCCATTTTTTTTACTATTTCGGCAGCTTTTGCTGTCTTTTGGCAACAAAAGCTGCCATAATTTTTTTTTTTTTTTACTTTTTGATTTTTTTTATTATTTTATTATTATATATATAATATAAAATGAAAGTGGGTCTCATTTTAGAAAGTGAGATAAATTTACAGGGATGTAGAATAAATAGTAGAGAATTTGTAAATTTGATGATGTGGAAATGGGACCCATTTTAAAAAGTGAGAGAAACTTGCTGGGTTAAGATTAGCCTAGTCACAACATTCATTTAGATACTTGAAGCTTTCAATTCTTTGATTCAATCAATGCTCAAAATTTAAACATGATCGAGTACTGAGTAGTGACATAATTAAAAATAAAACAAAATTTAAAAATGGAATAAACAATTGAATATTTTTAATATGCATTTGTTATTTAAAAGTGGAATAAATTTTATTAAAAATTCACCCGAAGAAATTGTGGAAACTTCGAAAGGATAAATATTAAATATTTTTGGACATTAATTATAAGGGTCATTATACACAGGTGTCCCTATCCATATTTTGGGGGGGGTGAGGGGTGTCCCTATCCATATATAACATGATATTTGACTTTGGTTCAATTGGTTGTATTAGAAGACTGAACTTTATTAAGTTATTGTAGTATAAGATTAGTTAACTTGACTTAGTATGTACCAATCCAAATGGGGTGATGCGTCAAAATAGTTGTTAGGAAACGGGAGAGGTCCAACATTTTTTCTCGAAAACTGGAGAAATTTTCTAGTTAGTAAACGGACTCAGATTTTTCAATTTTTTGGGTAATGAGAAACCCACAACTATTATTTGAAGGTGTTTACTGAGTATACTTTGATTATAAACTACATAGGAAAGGTAAATTACACTAGAAAAATCTTGTGCGTCGAGCTCGACTAAGAAAGTATTGTCACTAATTGAACTCATGACTTTCGAGAAAAGAGTAAAGCTTCATTAATTTAAATCATCATACAAGACATCGAGCAAAGTTGGTTGAATTGGGGGCAAGTAATCTACCTCCATCACTATTTGCAGATATGGTTGAATTGGGGCAACTCTAACTAAGTTAGACAGTTGACTTGATAAGTTGATAATCACAAGGTGCATGTTAATTCATTCGACTCCCCGTGAAAGATGTCTATTGACATTATTGGTTTTCCGACGCCAGTATAAGGAAATAAAGTTAGTTTCTCTAATAACTATAACATTTTGGCAAAGTAATAAACGCTTAATTTTGAATTGGTATCATAGTATGTAACTTGTTCATGAACTAAAACGTAAAACAAGTTGGATTTCCAGGAATATCATGCTCGACACGGGATTACTCGCAATGGATTCATATTTCATACCATTGTTTTTTATTAGGGTGTCTCACTTTGTGATTAAGAGTAATCTAAGTACTTAACAACTTGAATCGGATAAAAAAGTACTTAACAACTAATAAAATGAATTTTAATTTGGGAGTTGGAGTAGTTCCAACAAGCTAACAAGTGACCAATTCGGAGAGTTCACTATAGTACTAATTTACACATGATGTTTGTCCAATTCTTGTAGTTGGTGATGAGAGATCACAAAATTTCAAAAGCACAATAAGGCTTGAGGAAAAAGGAGTTGAATTAGTAATTAATCCCGGCCCTTAAAAATACTAATTCTTCATTAAACCTATAAATTGGTGACTAAGTCTTAGAAGACATGCCTATAAATAGCCACCTATCCCATGCTTAGTATATCACAAACTCAACAAGTTTTAGCTTCTCTTACTCTATTCTTCTCTGCTAAACAATATGGCTCTTAGGTTTCTTTTGGTCGCCATTGGCGTTATGGCTTTGGCATCATCATTTGCCAATGCATCAGATCCCTCCCCTTTGCAGGATTTCTGTGTTGCAATTGATGATCCCAAGGGTGCTTGTAAGTATATCCAATTAAACTGTCTCAAACTGTTTTCTTTTAATATATAGGCTAAGTTTCTACTGTGTTATATATAGTACATACATTAAGTTTACTTCAAACCTTATATGTATAGTACTATTTATTGTAATGTAACCCTTTTTGTTTCTTTATTTGTGTTTGCAGTGTTCGTGAATGGAAAGTTTTGCAAGAATCCGGATGATGTCAATGCTGATGACTTCCTTTTTCGGGGTCTTAATAAGCCTGGAGACACGTCCAATCCGCTTGGTTCTAAGGTCTCAGCCGTGAATGTGGCCAATATAACAGGTCTAAATACTCTCGGCATTTCACTGGCTCGTATTGATTTTGCACCCTATGGCCTCAACCCTCCCCACACCCACCCTAGAGCAACTGAAGTCCTCGCTGTCTTGGAGGGCACCCTCTACGTTGGATTCGTTCTTTCTAACCCACCACCAGGAATGAAGAACAAGCTTTTTACAAAGACATTATACCCCGGAGATGTTTTTGTGTTCCCAGAAGGCCTCATTCATTTCCAATTCAACGTAGGGAAAACTAAAGCCGTTGCATTTGCTGGTTTGAGTAGCCAAAATCCAGGAGTGATTACTATTGCTAATGCTGTCTTCGGTTCTGATCCACCAATCAATCCATATGTTCTCACTAAAGCCTTCCAAGTTGACGACAAAGTGATTAAATATCTTCAATCACAATTTTGGTACGACAACAACTAGAATCGGATAAAGCTGGTACACATTGGAGGTTCTTCCTTCACTGGATTCATAATTATTTATATTAATAAATAAACCGCCCTAGCTATGGTGCGCTTATAATAAACTCATACTGTATTTTGTTATTTTGACTATGTGTGGAAGTATGCGTGTATTGTCTACATCATATATCTTCTTTTTTGTTTTTGTTTTTATTTTTAATAAATAAAATAATATTTTTTGAGTGCTACTAATTCTAGTAGAGTGCATGTATGCTGTATCTATCTATTCATACTTTAATTTTTCAACCTATTAAAGTTCAAAAAGTTAATGCTCAACTGGAATTCGAACCTCTGACACTTCTCATTTCGAAGAGTAACATAAGTGCTGAACTATAAGTTACTTGACAATAAATAAAATAATATAATTAGATAAAAATATAATAACAGTTTATTACGTGCAAAGGATCTCTAACTAGTATCCATAATATCCATGCAAAATATAATGATTACAAATAGATCAAGAGTGAGTTTGATCGAAACAACTAGATTAATTATTCTCGCAAAATACATATCAATATTAGTTTTTTTTTTTAATTATTTTTTATTTACTTTAAAAAAAGCAAGCCGAGTCGACAGTCAAATCACCAAAAATTAAATCTGAATTAATTACCTACTCTTTATAAATAAAGCACAGTAGTGTGATGGTGTCGTCTCTACATGATATAGGATTTGTTTACTCCATTTCTTATAAATAAAGCACAGCATGAAAATTCTGATTAGCAAATTATCAATAAGCACATTACCACTACTCAATGAAACTCAAATGTTTGTAATAATGTACATAAAAAAAATACATAAATACTTACAATAGCAAATTTTAGAATTTATTTGTTTATTTATTTTTTGAATTGTGATATGTTTTTTATCATGACAAAATTTATACATAAAAGTTTTTGATACAATTAAATGAATAATATTTAATTTTACGGGAAAATCCGCAGCCGCTATTTGAAGGTGTGGTTTGGATGAAACTCACATTGTGACCCTAGTTATTTTTTTGGTAAATTCACGGAGTCTTTCTCTGTCCGTTTAACGGTCCAGGTCCACCCACGTTCGTTCCGAGAGGCACAGGAGTTGGTCCAAGGGGAATCGTCACTTGTGGGAATCGAACCCGGGTTCTCCCGGAATTCTTCCCCACAAAGAAAGCTCACTTGCCTTGTTGGTAAAGAAACACAATGAACTAAACTAGCCTATGTTGTCTATAGTTGACAAACTTAAATCAAAAAAGTCAATATATAACTCTGATGAGAAGTCAAACTTGAAATCTTGTAATTACTAAGCGAATTATACGATGAACTCACCCGTATTCAATTTTACCGGCCATATTGTTGTGGAAGAGATCGATATTAAAAGTAACATGTTTAAATTAAATAGACAATAACGTATAAATTACATTTTGGGGGGGGGGGGGGTAAATTTGACCTAGTTATGACTTATGAAGGCATTGAACTATGGGGTAAATCCAATAATCAAGTTGCGTGATAATCAAAACTTCCAAATTCAATTCTCGTGAGAGCGGACTATTTGTTCTAATTTGACTATTTGAGCTAATTAACTATAAACGACATAGATTGATTTATCTATCCTTTGCTGGTTAGAGTCACAAGGCGAACTTCATTTAGAGTGCACATTTAGATAGTGAGAGTAATATTTATTTTTAATTTAAAAGGAATAAATTTCATTAAATAAATTTCATTAAAGGATGGAAATAAAATATTTTTGGACGTTAATATAAGTGTTATTATATACATGGCAAATTATACTGTGGATCACAGTTCATATTACAATGTGGATCATTAATAAATATTAATTTTTAATGCCCTGAATGTACATAATTTGTATATTGAAGATTTATTATTTATTAGTATATCAATTAATGATCTTTTAGTACATAAATAATGTCCTTGTATATTAAAATTGTACGTAAATGATCTACCTTACAAGGTGAACCATAGTTGATGGTATAATGTTTGTATAAACACAAGTGTCCTTATCCATATTAACATGATCTTTGACTTTAGGTGTACTGTATTAGAAGATTGAGCTTTAATAAACTATAGTATAATATTAGTTAACTTAGTTTGAATCAATCCAAATAGGCCGGGTTATGTGTCAAAATAGTTGTTAGGAAATGGGACAGTTTCAACATGAGATAATCCCACAACAGATATTAGATATGGTTAAGTTTGGTGTTATTTAATAATATCAAGTAATATGAAGTATTTTTTTTTCTTGTACATAATATTGTCGATGAACTAACAAGTATTCATGGATGTTAATGATAACATATATCCAATTGCATCAACAACGCACAACTAACATGTTCTATATTAACATTTGTTCAACATATATGGGAATTGTAGTTGTTGCGAACTCTCTATGATTAATTGTTTAAGAGGCTATATTCAAAAAAAAATAAAATTGTTTAAGAGGTTACTGATTGTTTCACTAAGGCTCGATCTCGTGACCTCTCATATGAAAAAATCATTATATATCATTTGAGCACAAGGTGTTTGACAATAATTTATGAATTTTGGGAGTTAGAGGAGTGGTTCCAACAAGCTAACAAATGACCAATTCGAAGAGTTCAGTGATGTTTGTTCAATTCTTGTAGTTGGTGATGAGAGATTACAAAATTTCAAAAACACACTAAGGCTTGAAGAAAAAGGAATTGAATTAGTAATCCCATAAAATTACTAATTCTTCATTAAACCTATAAATTGGTGACTAAGTCTTAGAAGACATGCCTATAAATAGCCACCCCTCCCATGCTTAGTTCCTCACCACCTCAACAAGTTTTAGCTTCTCTTACTCTATTCTTCTCTGCTAAATATGGCTCTTAGGTTTCTTTTGGTCGCCATTGGCGTTATGGCTTTGGCATCTTCATTTGCCAATGCATCAGATCCCTCCCCTTTGCAGGATTTCTGTGTTGCAATTGATGATCCCAAGGATGCTTGTAAGTATATCTAAATAAACTGTCTCGATCAAACTATTTTCTTTTGATATATAGACTAATGTTTTTATTTATATAACATTAAATTTACTTCAACCATGATATGTATAGTACTATTTATTGTAGTATAACCCTTTTTGTTTCTTTACAAGTATTTTCATCCGCCTGGTGAACGGAATGGATTTGTTATAATATTTTAAAAATATTTAGATTTATATACAATTATATAAATTATAACAACGAATATTATATAGTGCAATTGATGAAATGGGTTGGATTGATTATGATTTTTTTTTTTTTTTTTTATGTTATCCTTGCTTGAATTCAAGCAAATAATTGTCGAATTACTCGCGTGGGATGCACCGATAAAATTATTTATTATATATTTAGATAATGAAATTAGAGATGAAATTATAAACAATTCTAATTGTCCAATTGCACAATTATTATTTGTGTTTGCAGTGTTCGTGAATGGAAAGTTTTGCAAGAATCCCGACGAAGTCAATGCTGATGACTTCTTTTTCCGTGGTCTTAATAAGCCTGGAGACACGTCCAATCCGCTTGGTTCTAAGGTTTCAGCAGTGAATGTGGCCAATCTAACAGGTCTGAACACTCTCGGCATTTCACTGGCTCGTATTGATTTTGCACCCTATGGCCTCAACCCTCCCCACACCCACCCTAGAGCAACTGAAGTCATTGCTGTTTTGGAGGGCACCTTCTACGTTGGATTTGTTCTTTCTAACCCAGCACCAGGAATGAAGAACAAGCTCTTTACTAAGACATTATACCCCGGAGATGTTTTTGTGTTCCCAGAAGGCCTCATTCATTTCCAATTCAACATAGGAAAAACCCCAGCCGTTTTATTTGCTGCTCTGAGTAGCCAAAATCCAGGAGTGATTACAATTGCCAATGCAGTCTTCGGTTCTGATCCACCAATCAATCCATATGTTCTCACTAAAGCCTTCCAAGTTGACGACAAAGTGATTAAATATCTTCAATCACAATTTTGGTACGACAACAACTAGAATCGGATAAAGCTGGTACACATTGAAGGTTCTTCCTTCACTGGATTCATAATTATTTATATTAATAAATAAACCGCCCTAGCGATGGTGCACTTATAATAAACTCATACTGTATTTTGTTATTTTGACTATGTGTGGAAGTATGCGTGTATTGTCTACATCATATATCTTCTTTTTTGTTTTTGTTTTTATTTTTAATAAATAAAATAATATTTTTTGAGTGCTACTAATTCTAGTAGAGTGCATGTATGCTGTATCTATCTATTCATACTTTAATTTTTCAACCTATTAAAGTTCAAAAAGTTAATGCTCAACTGAAATTCGAACCTGTGGCACCTCTCATTTCGAAGAGTAACATAAGTGCTGAACTATAAGCCACTTGGAAATAAATAAAATAATATAATTAGATAAAATAATAATAACAGTTTATTACGTGCATTTTTTTACACGTGCAAAGGATCTCTAACTAGTATCCATAATATCCATGGAAAATATAATGATTACAAATAGATCAAGAGTAAGTTTGATCGAAACAACTAGGTTAATTATTCTTGCAAAATACATATCAATATTAGTTTTTTATTTTTAAAATAATTTTTTTATTTACTTTAAAAAAGCAAGCCGAGTCGACAGTCAAATCACTAAAAACTAAATCTGAATTAATTACCTACTCTTTATAAATAAAGCACAGTAGTGTGATGGTGTCGTCTCTACATGATATAGGATTTGTTTACTCCATTTCTTATAAATAAAGCACAGCATGAAAATTCTGATTAGCAAATTATCAATAAGCACATTACCACTACTCAATGAAACTCAAATGTTTGTAAAATTAATGTACATAAAATACATAAATACTTACAATAGCAAAATTTAGAATTTATTTGTTTATTTATTTTTTGAATTGTCATATGTTTTTTTTTATCATGACAGAATTTATACATAAAACTTTTGATACAAATAATATTTAATTTTACTTTTGATTTACGAAAAAATCCGCAGCGGCTACTTAAACCACTTGGAGGTGTGTTCTGGATGAAGCCCGCCTTGTGACCTTAGTCAGTAAAGAACCACAATAAGGTAAACCAACCTATGTTGCCTCTAGTTGACCAACTTAAATCATGAAAAGCAATACACAACTCCGATGAGAAGTCAAACTTGAAATCTTGTGGTTACTAAGCCAAAATAGATAAATTACAAATATTTTTTGTGTAAATTTGACCTAGTTATGACTAATGAAGGCATTGAACTATGGGGTAGTAAATCCAATATAATAATCAAGTTGCGTGATAATCAAAACTTCCAAATCCAATTCTCGTGATAGCGGTCTATTTGTCCTTCTTAATTTGAGCTAATTAACTATAAGCGACATAAGTGGAGTTTAAAAAAAAAAAAAAACTATAAGCGACATAAGCGGAGTTTTCAAAAAAAAAAAAAAACTATAAGCGACATCAGTTGATTTATCTCCTTGTGATCCTTTGCTGGTTAGGGTTATAAGGAGAACTTCATTTAGAACACACCTTTAGATAGTGAGAGTAATATGTATTTGTAATTTAAAAGTGGAATAAGTTTCATTAAAAAAAAAACCAGAAGCAGGTGAGGAGACTCGAAAAGGATGGAAATAAAATATGTTTGGACGTTAATATAAGTGTTATTATATACACGGCAAATTATACGGTAGAACATTAATAAATGTTAATTTTTAATATACTAAATATACATTATTTGTATATTGAAGATTTATTATTTAGTAGTATATCAAATAATGATCCTTTAGTACATAATTTTTTTTTGGGTGAAATTAAGTACATAAATAATATACCTTCAAAAATTAAATATTTAATGTATTAAAAATAAAATTTTAATATATTAAAATTGTACATAAATGATCTACCTTACCAGGTGAATCATAGTTCATGCTATAATATTTGTATAAACACAAGTGTCTTTATCCATATTAACATGATCTTTGACTTTAATTTAGGTGTATTAGAAGATTGAACTTTAATAAACTATTGTATAATATTAGTTAACTTGACTTAGTTTGAACCAATCCAAATAGGCCGGGTTATGTGTCAAAATAGTTGTTAGGAAATGGGACAGTTTCAACCTTAGATAACCCCATAACAGATATTAGATATTTTTAATAACTTAATATTGGTGTTATTTAATAATATCAAGTATAATGAAGTATATTTTTTCTTGTACATAATATTGTCGATGAACTAACAAGTATTCATGGTTGTTGATAACATATATCCAATTGCATCAACAACGCACAACTAACATGTTCTTTATTAACATTTGTTCAAAATGGGAATTGTAGTTGCGAACTCTCTATGATTAGTTGTTTAAGAAGTTGCAGATTGCTCGATCTCATGACCTCCCATATAGAAAAATTACTACACGCCATAGCACAAAATGCTTGATAGTAATTTATGAATTTTGGGAGTTGGAGGAGTAGTTCCAACAAGCTAACAAATGACCAATTCGAAGAGTTCAGTGATGTCTGTTCAATTCTTGTAGTTGGTGATGAGAGATTACAAAATTTCAAAAACACACTAAGGCTTGAAGAGAAAGGAATTGAATTAGTAATCCCATAGAAATACTAATTCTTCACTAAACCTATAAATTGGTGACTAAGTCTTAGAAGACATGTCTATAAATAGCCACCCCTCCCATGCTTAGTTCCTCACCACCTCAACAAGTTTTAGCTTCTCTTACTCTATTCTTCTCTGCTAAACATGGCTCTTAAGTTTCTTTTTGTCGCCATTGGCGTTATGGCTTTGGCATCTTCATTTGCCAATGCATCAGATCCCTCCCCTTTGCAGGATTTCTGTGTTGCAATTGATGATCCCAAGGATGCTTGTAACAACGAATATTATATAGTGCAATTGATGAAATGGGTTGGATTGATTATGTTTTTTTTTTTTTTTTTTTTTTTTATGTTATCCTTGCTTGAATTCAAGCAAATAATTGTCGAATTATTCGTGTGGGATGCACGGATAAAATTATTTATTATATATTTAGATAATGAAATTAGAGATGAAATTATAAACAATTCTAATTGTCCAATTGCACAATTATTATTTGTGTTTGCAGTGTTCGTGAATGGAAAGTTTTGCAAGAATCCCGACGAAGTCAATGCTGATGACTTCTTTTTCCGTGGTCTTAATAAGCCTGGAGACACGTCCAATCCGCTTGGTTCTAAGGTTTCAGCAGTGAATGTGGCCAATCTAACAGGTCTGAACACTCTCGGCATTTCACTGGCTCGTATTGATTTTGCACCCTATGGCCTCAACCCACCCTCCCACACCCACCCTAGAGCAACTGAGTCATTGCTGTTTTGGAGGGCACCTTCTACGTTGGATTTGTTCTTTCTAACCAGCACCAGGAATGAAGAACAAGCTCTTTACTAAGACATTATACCCGGAGATGTTTTTGTGTTCCAGAAGGCCTCATTCATTTTCCAATTCAACATAGGAAAAACCCCAGCCGTTTTATTTGCTGCTCTGAGTGCCAAAATCCAGGAGTGATTACAATTGCATGCAGTCTTCGGTTTCTG